>NC_064811.1:23317327-23412012 GCF_023721935.1 Panthera uncia | reverse complement strand
AATATATATATATATATATATAATAAGAATTATACAAGAATTAAATCAGAAAATACAAAACCACTGGGTGCCTTAGAACTGGTGGCAGTGCTGGTCTGGAAGAGAGGCTGTCTGATTCATCAGTGTCAATCTTGCTCCCATACATATGCAGTTACCTGGCAGGGAGGGGCGTGGTTTGTGTGGGCGGGGCCTGCCTCCCCTGTGGGCCCCCTGTTGGGCCTGAGGCCTCACCTTGGTGGTGCTAGGGAGAAAAATGGTGACATCCCAGTCTCTCCTCCATGGACCAGGTGTCCTAAACCATTCTGTTCCACATCCTCCCACTGCTACAGGTGTGAAAAAGGCGGTTTGTCCCCCTCTACTGAATCCTGTGCCTCCCCTGTGCTCCGCTGGGATTTAAACCCTGGTGTCTTAAAGGGTCCTGCTCCCTGCAGCTTGGTTCTGGGAAAGTGCCTCTGTGTGCAGCCCATATATGACCTCTGGCTGGAGGGCACAGGCTTTCTTTTTCCTTTGAGCAGAAAGGAAAAAGAAAAGGAAGGAAAGGAAAGAAAAGGAAAGGAAAGAGCTTCTTCCCACAGCACTCCAGGGAGGGGATTGCTTTCTCCCACTGCAGACTTTGCCTCTGAACTAGTTACCGAGCCTGGGCTGGCTCCCCTCCACCCCAGGTGTGCAACAAGGCAGCTAGCCCCAGTCTGGAGAAAGCCCAGCAGTTAGAGATTGGATCTTTCTCCCTCCTGGTCCATGGTTTTTCTCTTGTCCAAATACCATCCCCTCTTACACTTTCACAGTCTCTCTTTCTCTACCCTTTGTCTCCCTGCAGAAGGGGATCCCTACCCTCCGTGCCTACCCAGCGCACTTTATCTCTTTCAGTTTGCAATCATACGCCTATGGCCCTCCAGGTTGTCCCCGTGGGTCCCTGGAGATGTCTCTGTCACTTTGCAGCCCCGACTCTTGGAATTCAAAGTCCTTTGGCCTCAACACTGCTGTGTTTGAGGGACAAGGGAATTTCGGGTCCCCTTACTTCTCCACCATGTTGTATCTCCAGCCTCTCACAAATCATTTTAAATGGCAAACAAATTCATAGAAAACAAAAAACTCAAAATGAAATAAGATTGACATACCTTACTCCTTTCAAATTGCATGTTTTTAAAAAAGAAAACACCCAATATTTTCAATGTGGAAGGAGTGAATAAGTTCCCTTTGGTGTGACTGATGAGAGTATAAATTAGCTCAGACTGCCTCCCCCCAAATTTGCAATGTCCATCAAAGGCTTTAAGACTGAGCATAATTTTTTTTTTACGTTTATTTATTTTTAGAAGACAGACAGAGTGCAAGCTGGGTAAGGGCAGAGAGAGAGGGAGGCACAGAATCTGAAGCAAGCTCCAGGCTCTGAGCTGTCAATGCAGAGCCTGACATGGGGCTCAAACCCATGAACCGGGAGATCATGACCTGAGCCTATGTTATGTGCTTAACCAACTGAGCCACCCAAGCACCCCAAGACTGAGTATATCTTATACTTAGAAATTCATCGTATAAGTAAATCATCATAGGGAAATATCCATGAAAGGATGTCAAAATTTTTCTAGATTGGCATTTGTTGCAGTTCACTCCTGATTACTACCTCAACATCTACCTCATCATACACGTGGCCAAGAGTTACTGAGAATAGTTTATTTTTCAATTACATTGCAAATAACTTTCCTTTAATGTATTTCTCTCTTCACTGAGGCATCCCTAAGCCTGAGTCACACTGAATACAGCTTTACTAGAGGGGATGCACCTATGTACAAAATGTCCAGGTGAAACTGATTTTTAACAATGGAGAACTGAATGAGTGGTTTCACCAAACTGCTGTTAGATTTAATTTCTGTCTTCTTCAAAATCAATAATCCTAACTACGAAGCTACCATACTCTCCTAAGGTGTTGGTTAAATTCATTATGAGAAGGTTGCCTGGGTGGCTCAGTCGGTTAAGCGTCCAGCTTCGGCTCAGGTCATGATCTCGCGGTCCGTGAGTTCGAGCCCCGCGTCAGGCTCTGTGTTGACCGCTCAGAGCCTGGAGCCTGTTTCAGATTCTGTGTCTCCCTCTCTCTCTGACCCTCCCCCGTTCATGCTCTGTCTCTCTCTGTCTCAAAAATAAATAAACGTTAAAAAAAATTTAAAAAATTCATTATGATATACCTAAGTGATGGATATTATACAATCATTGAATCAACTATTATAGCAGTGTATTAATTTACATAAGGTGTTGTATGTTATAAATTAACAGCTATAAAATTACATGGAAATAGTATAAAGGTTATTGCTTCTGTTTTGTGTTTATGTGCATGTATATACACATATACATGTAAAACTCAAAATAGTTAACAGTGATTATGTCTATGTTAAGTAGCAGGGCTTTTCTGTTACTTTTCTCCTTGTAGTTTAAAAAAAATTTTGTTCATTTTCAAAGTTTCTTGCAATGGATATTTTAAAAAGTAAAAACTAATTTTAAGAAGAGAGGTTATAAAAGGCTGACCCAGTAAATTATCTGTACATACCCATTCCTTCAAAATCAATTAAAATTAAATACAGTAATGGAAAATGAAAGGATCTTCAGAAATAGAATAAGGTGCAAATAATTCACCGGAAGTAGCATCAACATGAAAGAAATGTAGGTTTCTCAGACAAATGTTTCACCTTTGTTAAGGAGTTGTGTATAATTCTTTAATGGGAACTAGCTAACCTAGCCACTGTGGGTGTATTTCCCAGGTTCTCTGTGTCACTTTAAATCTTGATATGTCCCCCCTCATTTCTGTAAGTGTTGTCTCCTTGAAGTGTGCATTCCTTCAGCTCTGCTTGGAGAGCTTCCCAGAGCCACTGGGTCTACTTAGGAGATATTTCTGAGAGTTTATGTCCCACTCTCCAAATGTTTTTAGCCCATTATTGAGATGCAAGAGGCCCAAAGTATAGTCATCTTGCCTCAGGCTGCAACAGCTCCACGACATAATATACTGGAGAATTCCCCTGAATTTGAATTTGCACTCTTGCCTGACTTCTTCCTCTTCCATATTTTACTTTTTCCACCTTCTAATGGCATCTACTGAAAGCGATTTTAGCAAGTCACTGGCACATTAAGGCTCAGGAATCTTCATTTCAGACTTTGCATTTGAAGAACACATTTTCAGGAATTAAGTGCATGACTGATTTGAAGGTAGGATTGGTGGGGGAGTTTGTGGTCCTACAGAGGCTGAATCATAATAGTAACTCATAAGCCATGCCTCACCCAAATATATACAGGGAGAGTAAACTGAGAAATTCATTAGTATGGAGGTCATCTCAAGGATGGTGGGAATTAATTCAAGTGTCTAAAAAGGTCGGCTTAGGAGCAATAGTTCAATTTTTCTTTCCCTCTTTTTAAAAGAAACAAAAAATTCCTTGTCAGAAAAGGTGACCTAGTTATAATGTAATGATTGGGTAAATGAATGGGAAAAAAAACAAGACTGGATTCAGGGATAGCACATGAGAGTTTCTTGTTAATATTTGGATGAAGGACGATGGCAAACTAAAGTAGCTTTTTCGGTGTAGAGAAATGAAATCAAGAAACACAAAGGGAGTTGATTTTACCAGAATTGATCGCTGATAAGAGGCACAGAACAGATGATTTTAGTGAGGGCTTCCTTGCCATTTATAAATTGTGAGACCTTAAACAAGTTATTTGACTAATCAAAATCTCACTTTCTCTGTGGGTAAAATCGATCATAAGGATTTGCTTGTCTGAGACAGTTTAAACTTCCGTAAGAAAAGACTGTCAGGTAGGCTTATAAAAAACAGAAATTTATTTCTCACAATTCTGAAGGCTGGAATCCAAGATCGAGGCAGAGGCAGATTTGGTGCCTGATGAGAGCCCACTTCCTCTCATGCCTCATGCACGGCCATCTTTTCACAGTGTCTTCACATGGTAGAAAGAGCAAAGAGCTCTCTGGGGTCTCTTTTATAAGGTCAGTAATCTCAGTCATTCCCCAAATGCCTTACTTCCAAATACAAACACACTAGGGATTAGGTTTAAACATCTAAGTTTTGGAGGGACAAAAACATTCAGTCTAAGGTATTACCCCGTCAGTGCCTTGTGCAGATAAAGTAAAATAAAGTATTTAATGAATTTAGCACAGTGGGTGGTACATAGTCAATGTTTGATAAGTGTGAGAATAAGATTATATGTGTGGGATATGTGAGAGGGCAAATAATCAGATGATCCTGAGGATTTTAACTTAGACAAATGGACCAACAATCAAATATAATGAGTTAAATATCTACCCCTTCAAAAGTTAAAGCATGAAGGTTTCCAAATCTCTGTCCCTCCCTTTCCCTTTGACCTCTGCTCTCCATATATGATTAAGATTTTACAAAACCTATCAATCTGAGATTTGAGGATCAGCCCAAAACACGTCTAGGTGGTTTGTAAGAGGGGGAGGGAAGATGTGTAAGATAGAAAAATTTCCCTAAAATGAGAATACACAAACATTGTCAGACAATGAAATGTATTCTCCTGTTGATATCCAAGAAAACATTTTTACATCAGGAAACAAATGTGCTGTTGACATTTTTCAGGTATGTGTGTTAGTGTATACCTGTGGATTCTTATATGCATAATTAGTGTACTTTAACAACCTCACGTGTATTTTACTTGGTAATAAAGACTAAAATACCTCAAAATTTAGTCATAAAATCAAGGCTAACAGAGGAAGGTCATTCCATCCACACTAGTCTTTCTGACAAGTAATTGCTTCGTGTTGATCAAGCAACATTTTTCTAACAGTGTTCTTGCCATAGTGTCTGTCAAAGACCCATCATGCTTCCCTATAATAAACTCTATTTTCTAGAAGCCTATGCATTGGTCAGACAAATAAACAGTGCCATGACATTTTTCTTGCAGAATGTGGTCTTGTTCTGAAAGCAATTTTCCTTGTATAATTTCTATTTGAAAATCCATTCATTTGTGACAGCAGTGTAAAGAGAACATTAATTTTAGTAGTTTGGGGATTGTTTTCCTTAGTGGGCAATGCAACATTGCCTATGACATTGGGGAAATCGTAAAATTGACACCCTGCTGGCAACCTCTCAGGAATAGGGCTCTCAGAGAGACTAAGAAATGGGCTTCATGCAACTTTGCTGTGGCTATTGGGAGATCCCGTGTATCAAAAGCTTAATGTGTTTTAGAAATAACACCTTGGTCCCATAGTTGGAATAGCCATCTTTATAAAGTGCCAAACTCTCTTTGTGGAGTGAGCCAATTTCTTTAATTCATAAGGGTTTCCATTTGAAATTGGGGGGATAAAAAAGATTAGAAATGGTGGAGACAGGCTAGAGGTTTCAGATCTCTCAGTTCTATAAAAGCTCCCTTTCTAAATGCAATTACACAGAGACATATTTGGGTAGAATTGCATTTTTCAGGAATCAGGGAGACTGTACCGCATGATACAAAATATGTTAAGCTGCCTGTGCATAATACATACCAGAAATGATTGTTAAAATACAGATTTCTAGATCCCAACCTGAGGCCTCTCTTTAAGGGATGGAGCCTGTGTTTGCTTGTTTGTTTTTATAAATGAAGTTGTTATGTTACTTATAATAGGTGACATACCAGTATGTGTCTTTCACATAGAATATGAAGGAAAATACCAGTATAATATTTAAATATATGACTTTGGCCAGAAACAGACTGTGATGAATACTATTTCTGGAATTTACTATTTACTAATCTCAAGAAAGGATTTCATATTTTTTTTCAATTTTAATATAGTTGGCACAAAACTTTACATTAGTTTCAGGTGTACAACTTAGTGATTTGATAAGTTTATACATTATGCTATGGTCACCAAAGTATAGCTACCATCTGTCCCATTACATCACCATTACAGTATCATTGACTCTATTCCTTACGTTCTACTTTTTATTCCTGTGACTTACTGGTTCCATAACTGGAGGCCTGTATCTCTGTCTCCCCTTCACCCATTTGGCCCAACCCCCATTCCCCTCCTTTCTGTCAACCATCAGTTTGTCCTCTGTATTTATAGTTCTGATTCTGGTTTTTGTTTATTCATTTTTTTTATTTCACTCATGAGTGAATCATATGGTATTTATGTTTCCTAGTCTGACTTATTTCATTTAACATAATACCCTTCTGGTCCATCCATGTTGTCCCAAATGACAGAATCTCATCCTTTTTTATGGCTGTGTAATATCCCATTATGTATATATGGGATTCCTTTATCCCTTCATCTATTGATGAACACTTTATACCTTCATCTATTGATGAACACTTAGGTTGTTTTCATGTCTGGGCTATTGCAAATAATGCTGCAGTAAACACAGGGGTGCATATATCTTTTCAAATTAGTATTTTCATTTTCCCTGGGTAAATACTTACTAGTCAAATTTTTGGATCATTTGGCATTTTTATTTTTGATTTGTTGAGGAACCTCCATAGTATTTTCCATAGTGTTTGCACCAATTTATCTTCCCCACAACAGTGTATGAGGGTTCCTTTTTAATAAATTTTTTTTCAACGTTTTTTATTTATTTTTGGGACAGAGAGAGACAGAGCATGAACGGGGGAGGGGCAGAGAGAGAGGGAGACACAGAATCGGAAACAGGCTCCAGGCTCCAAGCCATCAGCCCGGAGCCTGACGCGGGGCTCGAACTCACGGACCGCGAGATCGTGACCTGGCTGAAGTCGGACGCTTAACCGACTGCGCCACCCAGGCGCCCCTTGGGTTCCTTTTGCTCCACATATTCACCGACACTTGCCATCTTGTCTTCTTGATTTTAGCCATTTAGAGAGGCATGAGGTGATATTTCACTGTGGTTTTGATTTGCATTCCCTGATATTAGTGATTTTGAGCATCTTTTCACGTGTCTGTTGGCCATCTGCATATCTTTTTTGGAAAAATGTCTGCATGTCTCTTTTTATAACATGCCCACTTTTAAATTTTTTTTTTTTTATGTCAAATTGTACGAATTCTTTTTGTATTTTGGATATTAGCCCCTTATCAGATATATCATTTGCAAATATCTTCTCCCATTCATTACGTTGTCTTTTTTGTTTTGTTGATTTGTCCTTTGCTATGCAAAAGCTTTTATTGTGGTGTAGTCCCAATAGTTTATTTTTGCTTCTGTTTCCCTTGCTTTAGGAGACATATCTAGAAAAATATTGTTATGGTTAATGTCAGAGAAATTACCGCTTATGTTCTTCTCTAAGATTTTTATGATTTCAGCCCCTGAGTCCAAGTCTTTAATCCACTTTGAGTTTATTTTTGTGTATGATGATGTAGAAAGTAGTTCAGTTTCATTATTTTACATGTAGGTGTCCAGTTTTCCCTGGACCATTTATTGAAAAGACTATTTTTCCCCCTCCTTTCTCATAGATTACTTTACCATGTATGTGTGGGTTTCTTTCTGGTATAACTATTCCGTATTGGTAGAGAAGAGTTTAAAGTGTCACTATTCACAGATCACATGATACTATACATAAAAAATATTAAAGATTTCACCCAAAAATACTAGAATACACAAATTTAGTAAAGTGGCAGAATATATATGTAAAACTTGTATCCAGAAATCAGTAGGATTTTTGTACACTAAAATGAAGTCCCAGAAAAAGAAATTAAAAAACAAAAACAAAACAAAAAAAAAAGAACATTCAATTTACAATTGCACCAAAAAGAATAACATAGCTAGGAACAAATTTAACCAGAGGTGAAAGACATGAACTCTGAAAACTAGAAACATTGATGAAAGAAATTGAAGATGACACAAACAAATGGAAAGATATTCCATTCTCATGGATTGGAAAAATTAAAATTGTTAACATGCCCATGTTACCCAGAGCAAACTACAGACTCAATGAAATCCCTGTCAAAATAACAACCACATTTTTGCAAAACTAGAACAAATAATAGTAGAATCTGTATGGAACCACAGAAGACCCTGAGTAGCCAAAGCAATCCTGAGAAAGAAGAACAAAGCTGAAGATATTGCAATTACAAATTTCGAGGTACGCTACACAAAGCTATACTGATCGAGACAGTGTGGTAAGGACATTCATCTTTCTTAATCTCAATTTCCTTTGCAAAACAGAGATGTGGGCTAGATTTTCCATTGCATTATGGTCTCAAGGATTCTGCTTTTGATACAAGATCCCAATGTACTTCATTCCCCAAACTGCAGTAGCAACAACAACAACAAATTCTTAATTCTTGTAAAATTTGATATTCCATAAAATGAATGAAATGAATTTAGAACCTCTCCTGTAAATAAAAAAAGTGTTTGAAGGTAAAACTGAGGTCACAAAATTTAATTTTTATAAGCAGGCATGAGTTGTTCTACTATATTTAAAGCAAGAGATGTCATGTTTTTATGTTTTTCAAGAACAAATAACAGCTGGATTGAAGCCAATACACTAAAGTTTCCATCAATTTTTAAGGCATTCTTCTCTTTCTTTTTTCTCTATCCAAGCACAAAGATTCAGTGACCCAGGATAAAATGGAAAGTTCCCTGATATACTATCTTTATTGTTGTTGTAGAATCTTGTCCAATCCCAGATTGCCCATTTTGGTAGATTGAAAAATGGTCCTCTCCCAAGATGTACATATCCCTGGGCCCTGTGATAACATTCTGTTGCATTTCAAGAAAGAATTGAGTTTGAAAGTTTATAGCCAACTACTCTTACAATAGATTATCCTGGATTCTACAGATTGGTCCAATGTAATCATAAGAGTCCTTTAATGGTGGAATAAGGAGCCAGAAAAGTTAGTCAGAATCAGAGATGGGGGTGGGGAGATAGACAGACAGACAGGCAGATAGGGAGACAGATGTGGGGGGAAGGAAGAGAAGTGTTGCTGGCTTTGAAGATTGAGAAAAGGGCCATAAACTGAGTAATGCAGGCAGCCTCTGGAATCTGGACAGTGCAAAGGAAGATATTCTCCCTTAGAAACTTCTAGAAGAAAGTTTCTTCTTGTTACCACCTTGGTTTTAGTCCAAAGAGATCCAGACTTGTACTATAATAAATTGGTGTTTGGTTTTTTTTTAAGCCACCAAATTTGTGCCAATTTGTTACAGCAACAATAAGAAATTAAAACACCCACCCAAAAGATGCCAACTGCACTGGTAACTCTCCTCCCTAAATGGTTTTTGTTTATGTTTCTAAATCCCTGCATTTAGTATTAAAGTATCAATACACACTCAATCTATGCCCTGTTCACTCCTTCCGGTTTGAGAAAATTCCGTTCTTCAGGGTTGATCTATTTCTCTCCTTTTTCCAAGTCTCCAGGCCTCATGTACTGTGCTATGGAAAGTCATCTTAGTTATTTTGACAGGCTTCCAACGTTGAAGACCATAAATCTCTTGGGATGATCTCCTGGGTAAAATATCTAGATTATAAAATGAATGTTGGAACGGAAGGCCTTTACCTCTCTCCTGATGTCTCCAGAAGCCCCAACATTTAGGAATGTTTCCATCTTTCCTTCCTGAAAGGGCCTCGAAGAAAGAAAGGAGAGAGCTGCAAATATAAAAGAGCAGGAGACAGGGTGCCTGGGTGACTAGTCAGTTAGGTGTCCGACTTCAGCTCAGGTCATGATCTCGTGGTTTGTGAGTTCGAGCTCCGCGTTGGGCTCTGTGCTGACAGCTCAGAACCTGGAGCTTGCTTCGGATTTTGTGTCTCCCTGTCTCTTGGCCCCTACCCTGCTCATGCTCTTTCTCTCTCTGTCTCTCAATAATAAATAAACTTTAAAAAAAATAAAAAATAAACTGTAGGAGACAGGATAACCATTTGTTTTGTGTTATGTTACCACTGCATGGTTGAAATCGTGTGATGTTTTGCTTGTTTAGAAAAAAAAAATGTTTATTTCCTACATGTTTTCCACAGGGTCAGATTCTTCTATGTAGGAAAGAACTAAAGCGGAAAAAGCAAATATTCACCTAAGGATTCAATTAGATCTCCAAAACAGCTGTTTTGCAACATTACTTTGTTTTGCATGACATGCCTCAATTTTATATTGTGATCAGAATATTTCAAAATATATTCTATGAGCCCATATTGCAATTTAACTCTAAATAGATCAACAAGTTAATGCTTATTAAAGACCTGTTGTGTCCCTGGCACTAAATGCTTTTTGTGCATTGTCTTATTTAATCTTCCCAACTATTGAGTGATTCCCAACGATTGTATTTTTATTCTCATTTTATAGATTAGGAAATTGAGGTCATAGAGAGTACATAAATTGCCTTAGGCCATACAGTTCCTGAAAAAATAACACGTATCATGGTCAGCTGCTTACTTAGATTCTGATAGACTCAGGGTCCCAAGCCATGGATAAGATGGAACTGAGTTGTTGTATTAAAAATAAAAGAAATAAATATAAAGTGTCCACAGCATATTTTTACTATGATTACCTACAATGAGTATAACTCTTATTTTCCTCATTTTATCATAAAAAGAAAAGCTTGAGTCTGACAGAGATTAGGGGACTCGAGATGGCATGAATTTAAGAAAAATAGGAAGTGGTCTCAGAAAATGCTAGAGAAACTAAAAGTTTATGTACATGCAAAGTTCACAGTTTTCAATGGAATTTAATTGGCATCAAAAATGCTAGTATAGTATTTGGTCAATATGATTCAAGAAATCAAAAAATGGAATCTATATTGTGTTATATATCCTATCTGATTTTATGGTTTCGGTTTCTATAGAGCAAATTTGCACACACCAAGTCGCTATATCAAGAACTAGTGATATGATAATACTGAAGTATTACTGGATGATATTTCCCAGCAGATTAAAGTTATATACAATTAAGTAACAACAAATTAACAGAAATTACATAGCTGAACACAGCAAACCTTGGAGGATTATGAATACAGTATCTATCTATCTACAGTACTAAATGTATATGCATACAGTAAAATGAAAACAAAATATGCATTTCATTTTTATATAGATTTATTTGTTTCTGCTAGGAATTGGAGTGTGGTTCCTAACAACAGCAAAAAAAAAGGGGGGGGGCTTATAAGTCAGTCATTCATTTGACGAGATCATCAGACTCTTAAATAAAAAAAACAGAGACATTCTTAAATTCTTTTCCACAGATTTCATCGTATTTATGTAGAACTACAGCAGAAAAGACAGTGAGTCAGATTAAATCATCAATCACTGATCTAAATGACAACTTCAAGCTCCCACAGCAACTGGATCCAGGACCACAAAATAAAATGTCAGACCTAAGATTAAAGGGTCTACTGCTCTACAATTTCCAAGATAAAGAAAATTAAGAAAATTAAGGTGATTCCTAAAGTACAAAAACAAAACAAAACAAAACAAAAAAAACAAGTGTTTAGTTTTTTTTTGTGTTTGTGTATGTGCGTGTGTGTGTGTTTTACAATTAGGGCTAGAGAGAAATAACAGGCACACCTGAGAATTAAACTAATGCTTTGTAACAATGGACGTTAGCTAAAAACATAAAATGTAACTAATGAATACTGCTAGAAGGAAAACAAACAATGTGGTTACTAAGTGATGAGTGTCAGATTTTGGTCTCAAGGCAGAATCAATCCCTCTCTCTGTCTCTGTCTCTGTCTCTCTCTCTCTCTACATATGTATCTTTATTTATTTACATATTTATACAGAGCTGGTATAAAAGACTCTTTCATCTTGTCTGGTTCCTGTGATAACTACTGGAAAGTTTCTGCCTTTCCCTTTGTGAATAAGACAAACACAGAACCGCTCACTGCCAGCCGTGTTATATACTTTTGTGAAGCCTCCGATATTTTCCTCTTTCCTGCAGTTTCAACTAAGTGACCTCAACTCTTCCTTCTGAAACTTTTCGATACACCTACTCTCCTCAAATTTTCCTCACAATTTTTAAGGACAAAGCTTATATTTATTGCCCTATCCATTTGGGTATTTGATTTGAATATGTATTTAACCTATGTTTATGTGCGGGTACCTTATTTTTCACCCAAGAATACTGATGAAATCGCAAATTTTTATTCGGATCTTGCAGAGAAGCTTATGGTGATTATAAAGCTGTTACTTAATGCATCAATCAGTTACATTGGATGTGCTGGCATTCTATTTCACCCATTTTCAATTGAGTGTGGCAACATTGAATAATAGGTACACTTTTATGTTATGAAGAGCGTGGACTCAAGTATTGAAATATGTTTTAAGATCTCCAGTAAACACCCTTCCTGAAAGGCGGTGATTGTAATTGTTATACATTTCTGAAAATTGTATCGAAACTTCCCTGCCTTGGTTATAAAGGCAGATGTACAAAAGGAATATTGGTCTACACTCGAGAGTCAGGACCGGCTTTGATCTTTCATGAAGCCACAGTCCTGTTGGATTCCTCACATTTATGCTGGGAACATTACAAAATAAAAGAAAAGGAAAAAAAAGAAAGAGAAAAAAGATATTGCCCACAGATCTGTTCTACTCAGATTCACTTGACGACCTCCCACTAAAGCTATGGTTCTCAACCACATCTCTGTGACCCCGTCATGGATCTCACAGGGCATGAGTGGATGCATGTCAACTCATACTCCTGCCTCAACCAGTAGCTTATTTTTATCTATATTTTTAAAAGTCTCCTGTGTTCCATTTCAATTATGAATGAGAAAAAGAAGAAAGCAACTAGCTTGCAAATTTAATTTTAATCTTCAGATTAAAAATGGCCTATGCAAAATGACCCTCAAATTGGCCCCCAACTTCTATTTCAACTTTTAATTTAAACAGCTGTCTCCATACACTGCATGACATTCAGACAAAACCACTGTAACTGTTACCACAAAATACACTTTATCGATGTTTTCGTAAATATTGCTCCTTATATCCTGAATTTTCTTCTTTTCTTTTAAAAATAGTGTTTATTTTTGAGAGAGACAGAGCATGAGTGGGGGAGGGGCAGAGAGAGAGGGAGGCAAAGAATCTGAAACGGGCTCCAGGCTCTGGGCTGTCAGCACAGAGCCTAATGCAGGGCTTGAACCCACGAACCACGAGATCATGACCTGAGCTGAAGTGCAAAAGGCTGCTAGAACTGATACAGGAATTCAGCAAAGTCGCAAGGTACAACATCAGTGTACAGAAATTGGTTGCATTTTTATACCCCAATAATGCAGCAACAGGAAGAGAAATAGAGAAACTGATCCCATTCACAATTGCACCAAGAACCATACAATACCTAGGAATAAACCTAACCAAAAATGTAAAAGATCTGTATGCTGAAAACTATAGAAAGCTTATGAAGAAAACTGAAGAAGACACAAAGAAATGGAAAAACATTCCATACTCATGGATTGGAAGAATAAATATTGTTAAAATGTCAGTACTACCCAAAGCAATCTACACATTCAATGCAATTCCAATCAAAATGGCAGCAGAATTCTTCTCAAGGCTAGAACAAACAATCCTAAAATTTCTATGGAACCACAAAAGATCCCGAATAGCCAAAGTAATATTGAAGAAGAAAACCAAAGTGGGAGGCATCACAATCCCAGACTTTAGCCCCTACTACAAAGCTGTAATGATCAAGACAGTATGGTATTGTTATAAAAACAGACACATAGACCAATGGAATAGAATAGAGAACCGAGAATTGGACCCACAAATGTATGGCCAACTAATCTTTGACAAAGCAGGGAAGAGTATCCAATGCAAACAAAGACAGTGTCTTTAACAAATGGTGCTGGGAGACCTGGACAGAAACATGCAGAAGAATGAAACTAGACCACTTTCTTACACCATTCACAAAAATAAACTCAAAATGGAAAAAGGACCTGAATGTGAGACAGGAAACCATCAAAACCCTGGAGGAGAAAGCAGTAAACAACCTCTTTGACCTCAGCCTCAGCAATTTCTTACTTGACACATCTCCAAAGGCAGAGGAATTAAAAGCAAAAATGAATTATTGGGACCTCATCAAGATAAAAAAATCTTTTGCACCACGAAGGAAACAATCAATAAAACTAAAAGACAACCAACGAAATGGGAAAAGTTATTTGCAAATGACATATTGGATAAAAGGCTAGTATCCAAAATCTGTAAAGAACTTACCAAACTCAACACCCAAAAAACAAATAATCCAGTGAAGAAATGGGCAAAAGACATGAATAGACACTTTTCCAAAGAAGACATCCAGATGGCCATCAGACACATGAAAAAATGCTCAACATCACTCACTCCTCATCAGGAAAATACAAATCAAAACCACACTGAGATACAATTTGACAACTGCCAGACTGTTTAAAATGAATGAATCAGGAGACTGTAGATGCTGGAGAGGACGTGGAGAAACGGGAAACCTCTTAAACTGTTAGTGGGGATGAAACTGTTGCATTCGCTCTGGAAAGCAGTGTGGAGGTTCCTCAAAAAATTAAAAATAGAACTACCCTATGTCCCAGTAACAGCACTACTAGAAATTGACCCAAGGGATACAGGAGTGCTGATGCATAGGGGCACAATTACCTCAATGTACCTTATGGAAAGAGCCTAAATGTCCATCAACTGACAAATGGATAAAGAATATGTGGTTTATATATACAATGGAATACTACTTGGCAATGAGAAAGAATGAAATCTGGCCATTTGCAGCAATGTGGGTAGAACTGGAGGGTGTTATGCTAAGTGAAATAAGTCAGAGAAAGACAGATACCATATGTTTTCACTCATATCTGGATCTTGAGAAACTTAACAGAAGACTATGGGGGAAGGGGAAGGGAAAAAAATATATAGAGAGGGAAGGAGGCAAACCATAGGAGACTCCTAACTACTGAGAACAACCTGAGGATTGATGGGGGAGCGGGGGAGAGAGGAACATGGGTGATGGGTATTGAGGAGGGCACCTGTTGGAATGAGCACTGGCTATTGTATGAAACCATGTTAAATTTTTTTTTCAACGTTTTTAATTTATTTTTGGGACAGAGAGAGACAGAGCATGAACGGGGGAGGGGCAGAGAGAGAGGGAGACACAGAATCGGAAACAGGCTCCAGGCTCCGAGCCATCAGCCCGGAGCCTGACGCGGGGCTCGAACTCACGGACCGCGAGATCGTGACCTGGCTGAAGTCGGACGCTTAACCGACTGCGCCACCCAGGCGCCCCCATGTTAAAATTTTTTTAATGTTTATTTATTTTTGAGAGAGACAGAGTATAAGTGGGGAAGGGGAAGAGAGAGAGGGAGACACAGAATCTGAAGCAGTCTCCAGGCTTTGAGCTGTCAGCACAGAGCCCAATGCACAGCTCAAACCCATGAACCACGAGACCATGACCCGAGCTGAAGTTGGACACTTAACCAACTGAGCCACCCAGGCGCCCCCTGAATTTTCTTCTTCTAACCCAATCTATCTAAGTGACAGCTTTCAATGCAAATGGTACTGACTCTTTTGAAGCCTTCTAATGGTTAAATATTTTCATGTCTTTTGTCTCTTTCCTTCCTGTTTTTTTCCATATTGCTTTTGGAATTCTTGCTGAATTCTTTTTCTTTTTTTTAATATTATGTGTCTACTAATTTAACATTTTATTTGACGGAATCAGCTTTGCACGAAAAGAATTTTAGCTATTTGTCTTAGCTGAAGCTCCACTTTGCATTGGTTCATTGGCTCCAGCAGAATAGAAAATGCGAGGGGGTGGTCAATCATGCAATTGTGGGCAGGGGAGAAAAATATCCAACTACTTGCTGTCTCACAATGTATACTGAAGAAATCAAAACATGCTTGGGGGTGAAGGGGAGATTGCCTTTGAGGGGGAGATTGGCATAATTCAGAAAGGGCCTCAGTCATGGAGTGGTCCATGGGACTGGAGAGATTATCTGAATGGATATACACTACAGGGATGTAGCCAAACTCCAGCTATAATAACAGGTGAGCCACAAAGAAAAATAGTTTAAGAACGAGGCAGCAATCCATTCATCAGTAGTCAGAGTAACTTGAGGCTGATTCACACTCTATAAATTTCTCTCACTGGTTCTGCACAGTGGGGCAAGATCAGATTCGGAACATGGGAAAACTGAAAAGTGTTTTCCCTATGAATGTCCCTTTGGCAATTAGAAAAATGCTTCTTCCAACATAATACTAGTAAACGAGCAAACAAACAAACAAACAACAACTGATGGTCATAGTATCAGGACTAATAGTGAAGGAAAAGTGTTCACCTAAAGAAAGCAAGAAAAGACATAGCTGAGAACAACATATATTTTGGTCACTTCTGATTTGGTCACTCTGTTGTGTGGGACCCTTCCTTCCTTCCTTCCTTCCTTCCTTCCTTCCTTCCTCTTTCTTTAAAGCAAATTAGCCAATTAAACACCCAAAATGTATAGAATCATTACCGAGTGTGAAGTATATATAAACAATGTTCCAAATTTGAAATATAACATCAATGATAAGAGTAGTCTAAAAATTAAAAAAAAAAAAAAGTGACCTACTGCACATTTCTTTAACATGTTACAGATACCTGAGTGGATATTTGTAGAAATTTTCAACAGTTCTTAGTTCTTTCAGGATGTAATATAAAATGACAAGACAAGCTTCTCACCACTGAGGTCGTTCACATTGAAGATATCATTAAAAAATAAAAAAAAATAAAAAAAAAAAAAAAAGAAGGAAAAGGAACACAGTTTTGTTTAACAGGGCAATGTGAGGAAATGACAGCAGGGAACTAAACATCCAGCCAGCTGATGATGAGTTGAAGAGGGGTGACAGGACGTGCTAGAGAGAAAAGTGACACTCCGTGGGCTTGGAGAAGCCCAACTCAAACAAAATATTAACTTGCTGAAAGGACTGAGCCTGACACGCCATCCCGATACAAAGCCTTCAGAAATAAGGAAAGTGTTTATCAACAGTGCTGTGTGGCAGCCCACGAGGTGAAGACGTGAGCCGTGGGAGGTGCCAGCAGTGACATAGAGGTAACACACTTTTGATCTCAGTTCTGTACATGGGTAGTTGCACCGTCAGTAAAGAGGTTTTCTCAGTAGCTTCTCCGGGAAGTTCAGCTTTTTTCACTCACCACCACGTGGAGCTGCTTTCAGTTGAAACGGGTCCACATTCCAGGACCGATGACTTATTATCACTGCTACTGACCATCAGACTGGAAGAGTCCGGGCCTCAAGAACATCTGAAGCATCTAAAGTCAACAACATTAAGAACATTTTTGTGATGGCCACAACGTAGACTTGTAAGAGCCAGACCGTAAGTGCGTTGATAGCCGATTTATAACCAACACGAAATTTAAGAGTATTAGAAACTAGCCCTTTGAACGCTATTAACAAGACATCCTTATTATAACTGGTAGCTATTTCCTCCTCAGAAAGAAGGACTTGAAGCGATGTTTCTTATCTAGGGCTTAAGACTTTCTCTTGGATACAATCCGATAAAAACCACAGTGGTGAACACTTCTAGTTGTTTTACGTGTATTAACTGTTTACTCTTCGCTTAATCTTAAAACCCTGAGGATGTAGGTATGGCTGTTTTCCCCTTTTATTCTCGGGCATACAGAGATGAAGTCACTTTCCAAGGGCACACACTTGTATTGAATGGCAGAAACTACCTATACCAAGAAGTCTGATTCCAGCATCAGCAAATATAATCAACACGTTACTATACACTCTACCTTAGGGCTAGATGCAAAACTGCTTGGAAAAGAACAAGTCGCTATAACAATAAAGTGGTTTAATTTCCAAACACATCTGTCATGAACAAGCATGGAGTAATGGCTGGGTCAGATGCATCTAGTTCTGTGAGCCTTATGGTATGGCATGAAAAAGAAATAACTTGAAATAACCAAAAAATAATAACCAAAAAATAACCAAAAAATAAAAATTTTCACATGTATATTAGCATTCGATTATTAAAAACATTTAGGAATACCTCATTTTTAATCATAGGAAAGGAGGAATACAGGAAATTTTCAGGAACCAGAAAGAGAATTAAAAAAAAAAAAAAAACATCAAAAACCCAGTGATTTCTCCATGATGATCTGAATTATCCTTCTCTCTCAGACATTTTTTTCTTGAATTCTCAGACTACACATTGTTCAGAAGATGACCCATCAAATTTACATTAATATGGCATGGGCTCCCTCTTTCCCTCTTCCTCTCTTTCTCCCTCCCTCTCTTATTCTCTGTCTCAGCTATAAGAGCTAGCTTATGAAAATCTAGGCAAAGGAATGTATGTGTGTGTGTACATTTTGATACCTGTAGTTAAGATTCCTGAATATCTAAAAGACAGAAAACAAGCACTTCAAGTTTAAGGGAAAAACACAGTATGTACATATACACACACACACATACATATATATATATATATATATACACACACACATATATATTCACTAATATGCATTGTGGGGCTTTCTGGTCTTTTGGCTAATGGTATTATAGGCAGATCATGATAAAGATAAAGGTTCACTTAATAATGCTAAAAGTAGGATTTCCTGGGTAGCTCAGTCGGTTAAGGTCTGACTCTTGGTTTCTACTCAGGTCATGACCTCACAGTTTGTGAGTTCGAGCCCTGTGTCAGGCGTCAAGCTCTACACTGAGAGCATACAGCCTGCTTGGGATTCTCTCGGCCCCTCCCTGTCTCCCTCTCTCTCTCCGTCTCTCTCTCTCTCTCTCCCCCCAAAATTCTGAGAGAGATAGAGCTCAAGTGGGGGACGGGCAGAGGGAGACGGAGACAGAGGATCTGAAACGGGCTCCGTGCTAACAGCAGAGAGCCCAAGGTGGGGCTCAAACTCACAAACCGTGAACTCATAAACTGTGAGACCATGACCTGAGCCGAAGTCTGTCACTGAGCCACCCAGGCACGTTTCAAAATAAATGAATAAACTTAAAAAAAACAAAACAGAAAAAAAAAAAAGAATGTTAAAAGTAAAACAGGGATCTATTTTACGTTTGGTGTTTTGGGCTTTCACTGCTATGCATTTTCTTCCTTTGGGCCATTGTTCCAAAGCAAAGGAAGAATCCTCTCCTGGGGTTAGAAATTGCTCTGATTTTTTTGTTTGAAGGGTTAATATATATATATATATTTTTTTTTTCAAATGGCTTTTTTATTTAGTTTCATTTGGTTTCTGTTTGATTTTTCGGTTTCTCCCTCTCTAGGAAGCTATTTTCCCAACCATTAGGTGGAAGACGAGTTTGACTCCACTCACCCTGGTGTTTACCTGTTTAGCCAACACAGCAATCCAAACTTTCTAGAGAATACACTGATAGCAGTATGGTTATAATCCATTTACTTCCACATGGGGCCAACTCAAACAGTTTCATAAAAATAAGTTTGGAATCCCTGGTTCAGCAGCTTGGGGGCTTGGCCCTGGGAACCAGACTGCCGCCTTTTTGGGGGTGCTGGTCTCCGGGCACTAGAGACTGACCCGGGGAAAGCTACAGAATCTGCTCTGTGAAGCAGAGCATCCGGCATCCGACAGAAGCCAGCTTTTCCAAGTATTCAGATCTCTCCCTAAATGTCACCTCTGCAGACAGCCCCTTCCCAAGCCTGCTAGTCTGCCCTCAGCTTGCTGTTTTTGTTTTTTCCTTGTTACACTTAACACCTTATAAGCTTTTATTTCTCTGTCACGCCCTCTGTTTCTTATTTGCCTCTTCCTTTAGAATGCAAACTTCACAGGGCAAGGACTGTTTTTACTGGTTGCAGCCCAGCACCTAAAAGAAAGACTCGTTCATAATGATAAACTCTTAATAAAGGTTTGTGGAATGAATGACCGAAAAAGTTGCCGTCGATACCCGAGTTGCTATTAGATTAGACTATGTCCCTCTCAGTTCTTTCACCCTGTTCCGTAAATTTTTAAAAATATTTATTTATTTTTGAGAGAGAGAGAGACAGAGTGTGAGCAGGAGAGGGGCAGAGAGAGAGGGAGACAGAATCCAAAGCAGGCTCCAGGCTCTGAGCTGTCAGCACGGAGCCCAACGTGGGGCTTGAACTCACAAACCGCGAGATCATGACCTGAGCCGCAGTGGGTCGCTTAACCGACTGAGCCGCCCAGGCGCCCCTCGTTCTGTAAGCCTTTATGGAGCAGCTTCGTGCACCCAGTTTGAGGCCTTGTCATAATAGCAGCCATATGACTATTACGTGGCTACTGAGTATTAAGGAAGGCCCTAGAGACTTTTGAGAAATTATTTATAATCTTCATGAAGACTCACCTGACACAAGGCTTATTATTATTCCCATCGTATAAGTGAGAGAACTGAGGTTCTGAGGGATGGTTCGTGACAACAGCTACTATTTATGAAGTGCAAGCTATGTTCCAGGTACTGTGGGAAGGGCCTTATTAAATGTTTTCCCTAAGTCACGGAAACAGATCTGCCTGCCCACCGAGTGACAACCTTTTTATTGCTTCTCATTGCTCCAAAGTATCCAGCTTTCCTCCAGAAGCTCCCAGTTTAGTGGCACAGACAAACATATAAACAGGAAAGATTTAGAGAACAGCAAAGGTCTCAAGTGACTGAATTCGGTGGGAACGGGGAGAGGGAGAGGAGAAGGGTAAGGACTGTGCTTCTTGCTAATGAAGAAGACAGACGGACTACACTGAGCGAGACTTTGGAGAGTGGCTGGGTTTTCACCAGACGGAAGGGAAGGGGTGTTCCAGGAGCGAGGTGAGGACTACAGGCCTAAAAGCATTCATGTTTGGGGGCGCCTGGGTGGGTCAGCCGGTTAAGCTTCGGACTCTTGATTTCAGCTTGGGTCGTGATCTCACTGTCTTGGGATCAAACCCCACACTGGGTTCCACACGCTGGGGGTGGAGCTTGCTCAGGATTCTCTCTCTCCCTCTCCCTTGAGCACTGTCAAATAATAATAATAATAATAATAATAAATAATTTAAAAAGAAAATATATATGTTTTTGCTAAGTCAGCATTTACTCAGCAACTACTATGTGTTACCTACTCTGGTATGCTGAAATGAGCATGGTTTGTTCCTCCCTGGAACAAATAAGGACACCAGTCTGATGGGAATGCACATTTCCAGATAGTGAAGCAAGGTTGGAAAGGTAGGCGGGGGCTGTGTTACCTCAACAGGTTTATTACTCTGTCCTGTAGGCATGGGGAATACTTGAGATTTTTTAACGAGGCACACACACAGAAAATGATTTTTTAACAAGATAAATAACGTTGGGAATTTTTCATTTGTTTACTTAGGAAAACTAATTTGATAACGTTCTCCCGTCTCAAGTGTCAATTAAAAGGAATTTTTACTGTTGGGTTTCATCCTTTTTTTCTGGAGGGATTCATCTTCTAACTCTTAGTCCCGTGGTACTTTTCAAAGTACCAAGTCCTTTCTGCTTAAAATTCAGTTATGTGAACTAATACCAAATTTCTGCTCTTTGATTTTGCTCCCACTATATTCCACTACATTAATAGAGTAGAAAAACTTTTTCTTTTTTTTTCCCCAGCTAGAGCCGGTAAGAATTTTCCTCACTCACCAGGAGCCAGATCCTGCTTAGGACATGTCTCTTTCTTCTCACACAGCCTTATCATTTGCATAAGTTTCTTTCTTTCTGCGTTCTCTCCTCTAGTGTCAGCATAGTTTATATATGACATATGTATATTTAATTTTGACATATATATGTAATTATTGATCTTTTAAGGCCATAAAGATGATTTTAAAACAAGTAAATGTTTTTTTTAATTCATTTTGAGGTTTCTGCTAGCAGACAAACTTTCCCAAAGTCTCGCTTTCTTTAATTGAATTATAATTAACCTATAAGGTTATATTAATTTTAGGTTACAATATAATATTCAACAATCTTACACATTACCCAGTGCTCATCACAGTAAGTGCTCCTAATCTTCTTTATCTTATCCTATTTTCCTAAATTTCATAATCTAGAATATCCTATGGCCCATTCGTTTTTAAATACCAATTTTGCAGGTTCTTTTTTTTTTTTTTTAACTTTTATTTAGTTTTGAGAGAGAGTGACAGAGAGAGAAAGAGAAAGAGAGAGAGAGACAGAGTGTGAGCAGGGGAGGGGCAGAGAGAGAGGGAGACACAGAATCCGAAGCAGGCTCCAACCTCTGAACTGTCAGCACAGAGGTCCATGCGGGGTCTTGAACTCAGGAGCCTTGAGATCATGACCTGAGCGATGTCAGATGCTTAACCGACTGAGCCACCCAGGCACCCCCTTATGGCCAACTCAATCCTGATAAGGAGGCGGCTGTCCCTGGCTTAGTCTACTACTCCAGTCCAATAAACTGTGGCCAAAGAATTTAGTCACACAGAATACATAAATAATTGCAGGTTTGTTTCCTAAGAAAAGACAACAACCCATTTGTTGCCTATAACAAAATGAAAATAAGACAAGGTAAGATAATGGGGGACATGAGTCAGCATCTTCAATAGGAGAGTGAAAGGCAATGATAGACTATTTTTTCCAGATGCTGACTCGTTCCCATTTGAGGCAGACATTTCTTTATAGAATCAAGTGGTAAGATTAAGCCATGCTGGCGAAGTTCAGGTTGGGGTTCAGTTAAGTACTCGTGGGTCAGAATGAACCAAGTTGTCTGTGAAATAAAATGAAAACAGAACTATAGATGTGAAGTGATGCTCACCTGATACTCTAATAACCACTTAAATCAGAGACAAAGCTAGCTCCCTAAAGAGTGAAGCATTCCATGACTCATTGAATATAATCCTGAAAGAAGCAATATGCACTTTACCGCCAAGGGCTCTTGTGATCTTGAGAGACTGGTTGATTGCTCTAATTTTTATCTTGCATTCCTCACTTCAGGAATTTAATTGAAAATATCAAGCGATAAAAAAAAATCGGTGCGAAAAATAAAACTGAATGGCAAATAAATTATGAAAATCAAATCCTTCATATGCAAGATACAAAGTCAAGGATATTGATGAATTAGAGTCATAAAACAGATATAATTTACCATTGTAAGAAAGTATTTTAAATATATTACAGCTGAAAGCTAGGATCTAGGTTTTGCTTTTAATGAAAAGGTATGTGCAGGTGTGTGTACAAGCACATATGTATATGATAATTATATATTTTTCATTTCAATAAGGAAATGTGGATAAAACTCATACAGTTTTGACAATAACTTTTTATCTAAACCATAATTGTTAAAACTCCCCCATTTAATGACATCAGGAAGTGAGTGTCTGCTTTTGATGGTATAGATGATAAAATTTTTAAAAATGCTATTATTATCTTTTACTTCCACACCCTTACAAATCACTGTACATATATGTTGAGGGAGGTGACATATAAAGAAAACGAAGCTGCTTGTTTTTTTTTTTTTTTTTTTTTTTTTTGGTTTTTTACTCCTTTTCAGGGGGGGGGGGGGGTGCATGTGAGTGAAGGAGGGGCAGAGAGGATCCCAAACAGACTTCATGCTAACAGCACAGAGCCCAAGGCAGGGCTCGATCCCAGGACCTCAGCTGAAATCAAGAGTCAGACGCTCAACTGACTGAGCCACCCAGGTGCCACCAGAAAAGGAAGTGTTAAGAACAACAGGTAACTAACTAAGATCGATGGTACGATCAAAAGAATCCAAAGAGGGGCGCCTGGGTGGCGCAGTCGGTTGGGCGTCCGACTTCAGCCAGGTCACGATCTCGTGGTCCGTGAGTTCGAGCCCCGCGTCGGGCTCTGGGCTGATGGCTCGGAGCCTGGAGCCCGTTTCCGATTCTGTGTCTCCCTCTCTCTCTGCCCCTCCCCTGTTCATGCTCTGTCTCTCTCTGTCCCCAAAATAAATAAAAAACGTTGAAAAAAAATTAAAAAAAAAAAAAAAAAAGAATCCAAAGAAACTCATCAATTAAATAGACATAATGTTAACTGGGAACTGGATAGAATAACTTTAATTCCATGTTCACCACTTCCACTCATCGTTTTCAGTTTCTTTTATTATCTGCCTACAATTACCAATATAATTTATTTAGCTTTGAAACCATCTGCATGTGACAGGCATTTGGAACCCAAAGGAAAGGAGATTATTGTTAAAGATGTAGTATTGGAAAAAATATTTTGAGGGTGCCTGGGTGGCTCAGTCGGTAGAACATCTGAGTCTTGATCTCTGGGTTGTGAGTTCAAGCCCCACATAGGATGTGGAACTTCCTTAAAAAAAATTAATTAAGATGAAAATTAAAAAAAATGAACAAAAATGATTTTTATGTAAGGTTATTTTAGATATACTTTAAAAACAACTGACCACTCTTAAAAGGGTACAAATAATTTGAAAGCAACTTAAATGAATGCTAGAAATAAAATACAAACTCTTCAAAGAAATACAGCCCAATGTTAAGCTACAATGAAGGCACAGAAAAATCTTTTGAGATCTATACCAAGTAGGAATACCAGACAATAGAAGCAGAGCAAAGAATGACAGACTTGAAGGGATTAGCAGACAAGGATTTTGAAATAGCTAATGTAATATACACCATAGGCTCAAGGGAGCATAGAAAAGAAATTTGAACATGTGAGGAGTAAAATGGAAATTATAAAAATCCCCATATTGTACTTCTAGAGATAAATGCATAACAGTTGAAATAAAAAATACACTTGTCGAATAAGAGTAGAAGAGTAGACATGGCAGAAAAAAAAAGATCAGAGAATTTAAAGGTCTAGGAATAAAATCTTAGCAAAATGAATCACAGAAAAGAAAGATTTGAAGAAGCAAAAAGCCATAATGTCAATGACTGTTGGGAAAAAAAAAATGTCAGCGGAACCCCAGAATAAGTGTGGGGAGACATACACAAAGGTATAAAGACATAAAAAGATATACCATGAAAGCAATTATCAAAAGTGAGCTAAAATGGCTATGTTCATATCTAGCAGATCTCAGAACATGCAATATAGTAGACTCCCCCCACAATAAAAGGTTCAATTCTTCAGGAACATATAAAAATTCTGAATAAAGCACATAATATAGCAACTTTGGAAAATGTCAATAAAATGCTGAAAAAATTGAAAACAATGCACAGTGATTATTGTACATTTCAACACAATAATTGATAAAACCCGTAGGCAGCAAGATACAGAAGGGTTGAACAGCATCATGAACCAACTAGATCTAATTCATATATAAAAAAAAAAAAAAAACAACAACAAAAAAACAAAAAAAAAAACCAAACAACTGTTGAGGATTTACAAAGATAGACCATAATGTGGGCCATAAACCAAGCCTCAAATACAAAAAATTTGAAATTGTGCAAAGCATATGTTCAAATTCTAACGGAATTAAGACTAGGACTTAATAACAGCAAAAACTCTGGAAAACATCCAAATACTTGGAAGTAAAACCACACTCTTCTAACTAAGAATCAAAGAAGAAATCATAAGGAAAATTAGAAATTATGTTGAGCTGAATGAAAATGAAGACCTACCATGTAAGATTTTGTGGGGTCCAGCTAAAGCAGTGCTTAAATTTTTACGTATAATCGGAGAACTGCCTAAGAGGCAATTGGAATAAAAATATAAGAAGCATACTAGGAATCCCCTGCACGCAGAGCCTGGAAGGAAACTAGATTGGAATGTGCACACCAGCCTGGGATCTGGACGTCTTCATCTTCCTCCCATGATCAACTCCACTTCTACGCCCTCCATACCTCCTGTGCTGTGCCACTCTCCACATTAGTCATCTGGACGCTTCTGCTGAACACTATTGAATTCTGTCTTGGTGGAGCCCCTTTGCTTTAGGAGTATCTCAGATATGAGAAAATGTTTGCTTCAGGGAGTTAAAGTATTTGAGCAATACCAATCTGTTTGAGAGGCGCCTGGGGGGGGCTCAGTCTGTTGGGCTTCCCACTCCGGCTCAGGTCAAGATCTCACCATTCACGAGTTCAGCGAATTCAGCAGTTCGAGTCCCGCCTCGGCCTCTGTGCTGACAGCTCAGAAGAGCCCGCTGCGGAGTCTGTGTCTCCCTCGCTCTCTGCCCCTCCCCCACTCACGCTCTCTCAAAAATAAATAAACGTTAACCATTTTTTTTTAAATACCAATCCGTTTTGATAATGGGTGATATTTACTGAAGGATATGCGGACATTTTCAAAACACTAAATAGAATTATTCTTCCCCAGCGAAGTGGACTTAGCAGGGAAAATAAGGAAGTAAAATGAGAATAGTCACCAATTGCGTGCTCATTACTAGATTCGGGTTCTACGTCTATATTTCTCTAATCCTCATAGCCATTCAATGAAGTAGAAGACATTCATGAGTCGGTAACAGGAAGTTTTTATTTTGAGGGGACTCTCCAGTTTCGGTGATGATCAGGAAAAGATGAATGGTGGTCCGTGACACAGGCAAGTGGATTCCACTAAACTGAAAAGGTTCTGAAGACGCCCAGTAGGAGCACTCCTGTTTTCCCAGTGAATCTCAGAGAAGGCAGACTCTTTACAGGAGATGGAATACATATTTGTAGTTAAACTGTATAGATACTTGAATGCAGTCTCAATGTTTCTTGACGTCTAGGTATACCCAAACCTCGTGTTTAGTTGGTTGTTCCCCAGGGGAAAGAGGCATATTGAGAGATGACTATGATGTATTCTAACACGAATGCTTAAAAAAGGAAAAAAGAGGGGCACCTGGCTGGCTCAGTTGGTTAAGCATGTGACCCTTGATCCCAGCTCAGGTCATGATCTCACAGTTTGTGAGTTCGAGCCCCAAATCAGGCTCTACACTGACAGAGCAGAGTCTGCTTGGGATTCTCTCTCTCTCCCTCTCTAACCCTCCCCTCCCCCACTCCTCAAAACAAATAAATAAACTTAAAAAAAAACCGTCCTCATGTTATAGAGAAATAAAGGGTTATGGAATACAAGATCAGGCTCACATTTCAGAACTGGTGTTAGCAAAAATTGTGACGCCATGAAGTTAATCTCATCCTTTCCATATCCTGTCACTGTGAACAGTTTACTGACTAATGCTTTTCTTATGAGCCCTTTTCCTCAGTTATTCTGTTTAAAATACTGTTTCAAGGGGACCTGGGTGGCTCAGTCAGTTAAGCGCCCGGTTCCTGGTTTCAGCTCAGGTCATGATCTCACGGTTTGTGAGTTCGAGCCCCGTATCAGGCACCGCACTGGTGGTGAGGAGTCTGCTTGGGATTCTGTCTCTCCCTTGATCTCTGCCCCTCTTCTGCTCTCTCTCTCTCTCTCTCAAAATAAATAAGTACACTTAAAAAAACATAAACTACTCTTTCAAAATACTTCTTGTAGTAAAGTAACTGACATTAATAATTCACATCAAGTTTATATTTTTATCAAAATACTGTATCTCTTAATTTAAAATTTATATTAAATTGGGAAATGAAAGACTTTGTCTCCAGTAAAAAATACAAAATTATAGTAATCAAATGGGTGAGGTTTGCTTATGATGGCCCTAAAATTTGACTGTAGGTGCCACCTATGTTACTCCTGTGATGTCTGTGCATCATTCATATATTTTTGGTTTTAATTCTCACCTTAACCCACTGTTCTGCAATCCCTTTCTAATTTCTCCTCACTTCTTTTTGATCTTCCTTGAATTTTTTTAGAGGTTTAAAACGAAAAGACATTAAAATGCAGTAATTTTTTAAAATTCACTGATTTATTGAATTTAACGCAGTGAACTAAAATAAAATGCAAGGCTGGTTTGGCCCTAAAACAATAAACAGATAGCTATATTTTTGCTGTTTCTCTTACTCTCTTTAGACTCAATAAGTAAGGTATGCAGAGTAGGGAAAATTTTATTAAATAAAATAACAAATTAACTATATTATTTTGTATCTGTATTTTATCTCCTATGGTGCTGATAGCTTCAGCATATTTGAAGGCACACAGTTTTCATACATGCAGCAGCCTCTGAGTCCCCTGAAGGAAAGTTGAGTTACTTATTTCTACAACTGTCTTAAAGCTTATTTTGAGAAATCGCTAAATATTTTATTTATTAGTTTTTTTAATTTTTTTATTAGTTTTCTTTATTTTTGAGAGGCAGAGAGAGAGAGAGACAGAGCCCGAGTGGGGGAGGAGTGGGGAGAGAGGGAGACACAGAATCCGGAACAGGTCCAGGCTCTGAGCTGTCAGCACAGAGCCCGACGTGGGGTCTGAACTCACAGGAGGGTGAGATCATGACCTGAGCTGAAGTCGGATGCTCAACCGACTGAGCCACCCAGGCGCCCCGAGAAACAGCTAAATTTTATTAAGAAAGTTCAGGGATCAAGCCCCACATCAGGCCCTGCACTGAGCATGGAGCCTGTCCGGGATTCTCTCCTTACCTCTCTCCCTGCCCCTCCCCATCTTATATGTGCTCTCTCTCTCTCTCTCTCTCAAAATAAGTAAATAAATATTAAAAAAGTTCAAAACTTATCCGAAATCTGAACTTGAATAACTTTTCTACTGTATATATATTTGCTAAAGAACATTATCAAAGAACATGCTCAAAACATTATCAAATTTTGGGGCGCCTGGGTGGCTCAGTCGTTTAAGTGTCCGACTTCGGCTCAGGCCATGATCTCACCCTCTGTGAGTTCGAGCCCCATGTCAGACTCTGTGCTGACAGCTCAAAGTCTGGAGCCTGCTTTGGATTCTGGGTCTCCCTCTCTCTCTCTGTACCTCCCCTCCTCATGCTCTCTCTCTCAAAAACATAAAATAAAAACATTAAAAAAAATTATCAAATTTTCTACTATGCGTATTTACCAAGGGACAGAAAACTTTTGACTCCTTGTTACTTCATACCCAGAAACTGGAGTTTCATAATCTAATCTGATTTCTGTAACCAAATTGTTGTGGCCATCTCGAAAATGGCCTCAGTTATATTTAAGTTGAAGCTTTAACAAAATGTGGACGGACCTCAATAAAAATGGGAAGTAACTAAAATAAATACTTCTCAAACTGTATCTTTTAGCCACTCATCTTACACGACTTCCTTACTAAAAACAGAGTTACATGGGGGCGTAACATGAGAAAGAATGCTGGCATGATTCTGAAAGCCGTTTGACACAGATTGTGAACACCTAGTGAGTTTTTCCTGAGCCTGTGCTGTGTTATTACTAGCTTTTACTGCTTTAATTTGTAAAATAATTGACTTCAGATAATGTCTAAAGATATTTACCAAAGTCCAGAGTGATAAATTCTCAATGTTATTTTAAATTGAAACCATTTTCGTAGAATTAATGATGATACCTAATGCTGTTTCACGTTTCACCATTAAACTGTTATTTACAATGAAAATATCCTACGCTGAACTTACAAAAATTTCATGATTTTAATAACGGCACACTCACAATCGCTCGAATAATAAGAGTGCAGCAACAAAGCATATGAAAAATTTGTATCAGGTAAGAAGTAAATTGGTACACTATTCAGGGAAAGACAATTACAATCCAGACAGATCAGAGAAATAAATCTACTAATTTCACTTAAATGGGTGTTAAGCTAATGACCTTGACAAAGAAAATTATTCTATAGTTACTATAAATACCTATGATCCTAAAGCCTAAGCATGGCTAAAAAGGCAGTAGGGGCCTTATAGGAGCCATTACATCTAAACCAGAGCAAACTGTGTGATTCTGGACATGGCTGGAACATGTTGTAAAATACTGTTTGGCATACAGCCACTTAAAGCCATAATTACCCTTGAGGGAGCAGAGCACACAGTGTATCAGAATCAATGATGTTATTTGAGAGAAAGGTTTGAGGAAATTGGGCTTATTCATTTTAATAAAGGAGCATTAACCTTTCATGACCTTATCGAAGTTACCGAATTCTGAAAGCGATAGGTAAAATTGATCCTAATAAATTCTTCTGTCCACTCTAAAAGTCAATAAGAAGAGAAAATGATCTCGAAATTGGGAAACTGGGGGCTAGAAATGAAATTGAGATTCAGGTATTTCATTCACAGCGTGGGATAAATTGCGACCAAGGCAGAGCAGAGGAGCCCTGTGTGTGTCAGTGAAATGCAGCAGAACTTTAGAAGAACAGACTGCATGACTCCTAATGGACTGACCCACATAAAACCTCACCAACCAGCAGATACCATTTCAAATATTTATATTCAAGTCAGCGTGTGATCAAAGTAATAAAGCAAAGAATGTCAATTGTGACAGTAACCTCCTGGGCTTTTCCGAGAGCAAGTCTCTTCCCTAGGGGTTTGCTCTGCAAACTGATGCTGGATTCATCTTAAAGCATCACTTTCAATCATTCCTTTCCCCTTAAAGGGGATCCTGTTGCCCATGTAATTAAATGGAAACTATCTTGTGACACAAACATTCTAGATCTGATCCCAAGTACCCTTACACAGACACTTCTAAAGCTTCCCTACTGATCTGTGTAGCCAGATTTGTATTCTAAAACACGTCTCCAGAGAGACTCAAGGGAAAAAAAAAAAAAAAGGATGAAAAACAAATTTGTAAATTGCTACAAAGTAAATCTTCAAGATGAAAAGTATAGTATGCCTACTGTGTCAAATTTATTGGACAAGAGTCTCTCATTGTGCAGGCGGCCAGAATGGTACTAGGTCTATAGACTAGTATTCCATGGGACATATTTTAGTAATGCTAAATTTGGACATGAGCCTAGATCAATATTTACGAAGCTATTTTAGTGTCGCAGAGCCAAAAATAAACTGCAGGAAAGAAAGTTCTGGACCTTACCTCACCCCCCAAATTTACATAATTTGGACACTTAGGGAAATCAACAGACCTGCTGACAACCATCCAGCCTTACAATTCGCAGTTTTTTTTTTTTTTTTTTTTTTTTACGTTATGAACCTTTTTTCATAGAAAACACATATTATTGACGATATTCTAACAATTCTGATTTAAAGTTAAATGCCAACTTTTAAGAACTTAAATGTAAATATGGGAGTTCATTACAATTTTTTTCAGAATGAACTCTGAATAACTCTGTATTGATAAAAATTTAAATTGTTCATGAAATATCAGTGTTAAACAGAGTTTATATTGTGACTTGCAGATAAAAATAAAAAGCTGCTTCTAAATGATTTGACTACTTTTCTCCAAAGATTCCCAGGATATTTTCATTGGAAGGAATGTTATTCAATGTGAATGTCTGTTATATAATATATTCTAGGCTTCCCAGGTATGCCTCTAATCTTGCAGTGTGTCTTAACTCTTGGCTGGCTTAAGAATTTTATAAATATGTGTATTCTCTAGAACGATGTTTCTTTCTTCAAAATAAATGTTGATTTTTGAAAACTAGCATTCATTAACATTATTTTGAAGAAGGATATGACAACTGGAGTTTTTATTGACTGAAAGGCATTTCTTTTGAAATCGATCCCCCTGATTGTTTTTAGATATTGTTATGCTCAAGAAATAATCAGTATTTCTGATGTTATATTTGTCACTACAACGGAGAAATATTTTGGGATATTGGATATCTGTTGTAATTTTTGTATATTTGCTTCTACCTAAAATAGAGTACATACTTTTCATATTTCATAGGTACTTTCCATAGTTTATGAAATGTTTTAAGGCTTATAAATATTATACAAAATAAAAATTGCAAAAGCAGACATATATATATACCTACTGCCCATATCCATCAATATGATATAGACAGCAATATAGCAGAATATGAGTATGTATATACATATATATATATATAAATATATATATAAAGAAGCATAAATTACATGTGTATAAGTACATGTGTACTTATGTATATGTATATTATAGATAAATATACAGATATTTATATAGAGACCAAAATTTACATTGGTGTTAATAATCCACATTTATAAATATACCTGTACTTATGATATACGTATACATATGTAAAACAGCAGAATATTTCCCGAAATTCCATCATGACCCTGAATGTAAAAAACATAAATCACAATGACATTTTTTATCTCTTGAAGAGAAACAATAAAAGTGCAAATCTGTTTCCCATGGATCCTTAACAATCTACACGGATATCCCCTAATTCAGTGACTAAAAAGTGTCACAGACTTTAATAAAGTTTATACAGGATAGTTTCGAGGAACTGTAAGGATTAGGTTTCTGTTTTCTTTTATGAGCCAGTATCATTTGCAAATCTAAAAGCAAAAACTTTCCTTGAATTAGGCACTGAGTTTCAAGACAGCTTCCATCTGTCAAATTTTTTAGGCACAAAAGGCCACCTACTGAACCATCATAACAGGACATGATCAAAGACCAAACAGAGATATAATTAAAACAGAATTAGGAGCAATCAAAACAGCCAACTAGAGTAAAAGGGAGTTGAATACAGTCAAAGCTAATTTAGTGACATTCACTGGCATAGACATAGGTCAAAAGTTTGAAGACAGCAGACTTAAGCTCTACCCTTTGTGATCCACTATCATATAAAGCAAGCTCCACAATGTTATTCTGTAATTAGTCCAAGAAATGAATCCATCCCTAAAATGTTTTTTGGTCTCTGCATACTGTGGAGAGACCCTACTTGTATGAGTAGGATTTGCGGCAGATTTCGTTATGCCATTCAGGTCTACACTCGTCCTTCTATTCAGGGCATCCAGCTTCCTGAACATCTCTGGAGTGAAATGTTCTCCCAGATTCATCTCTCGATCAATCCAAACTTCACTGACTTCTCCTTTATATTTTTATTGAAACAACAATTTATTAAATATTTCCTATTCAACTGCCACATTTCATTAGCTGAAGATAATTTAAATGTAGGCACAGAAAAAAGCTGCGAACTGGTGTGATAAGCACTGTATTAAGAGTAATAACACAGTGTCCTACGTGGCCGACTCAGTCTTATTGATATCTTCATAGCTCTTTTCACTGACGATGTTTTCTGATTATTTAATTTATTTACTTTTTTGATCTATTTCTCCACGGCCCTATATCCTGCATGATAGTGGAACCCTTTGCTGTTGCTGCATTTTGTTTTGTTATATGATATATCCTTGCCACTAGATCAGTGCTTTGAAAGAAGAAACTGTATTTGGCCAATAACTAGATTATTGGGAACAGCTTTACATGACCCATCTAGGAGCCTAAAAAGTGTTTCCTATAAGACTGTAGGAAGGATATGAGGAAAAAATCTTAAAGAAGTTTCAGATGTAGTCAATTTTTACTTAGGGTCAATTTTCCAGATCATTTTACACAAATAATTTTATTTCATCGTCATAATTTGAAGGATATATGGAATTGTGGCCATTCTGATAGGTGAGGAAACCAAGACTCTAATTCTGCCACGTGTAAAAGTAGAATAACAGTCCAAAAGCATGCTTTCCAATGCTAATATATTTTCTACTTCATTACAGCAGTATACTATAAATCCAGAAATAAAATCCAGATATGTAACAATTCATGATATAAAATGGGCATCTAAAAATCAGAATGGACATTAACCTTTTGGTAGGGGGAATTAAAGATTTCGTCTGTGTAAGGAATTAGTCCCTCAATTAGTAAGTTATGAGGAGCTCCAGAGAAGGGCCAAAGTGGTGATAGCAGGCATTGTGTGGCTCAGAGAGGTCACCGTTTATTTATTTATTTACTTCCTTACTTGTTTTAATGTTTATTTTTGAGAGGGTTAGAGAGAGCAGAGGAGGAGAAGAGAGAGAGAGGGAGACGGAATCTGAAGCAGGCTCCACATGGTCAGCACAGAGCCTGATAGGGGGCTCGAACCCACGAACTGTGAGATCATGACCTGAGCTGAAGTCAGACGCTCAACCAATGCAGCCACCCAGGTACCCCATAGCTGTTACTATTTATACATTGGTATGAAAGGGCTGATATTTTACTAACTGGCATAGTGACAACAATACAATTGTAACACCCCCGTCCTTTGGACGCAGCATGTAAAATACAGAAATCGCTGGTTATTTCCGTTTATCAGTTCTTTTGAATAAACTGGTAAAATCTTGAGAAAATAGGCTCTACTCCTGTGGTTTTATTTTACTGAAATGATAATGGTAATAATACTTGAGGCATCTGAGTACTTACTTAGTTTCCTCTAGGTACTTTAAAGGTGGTCTAGATGCATCAGATAATGCTTTGGTAGCATGTTACATTGAGCATTCCTACAAGTTTTGTTTTGTGTTGTTTTATATTATACTTATCAAAGAGAAATTCTGCAAATACTATATCTAAGCTCATTGTAAATTTGTCTCATTTCGGGATATAAAACTGAGATGTTACTGTTTAGGTCTCAGTCAGATGGTTTGCATGAAAACTCTTTCCAAATCAGCAAAGTAATCTTAGGTATTGAAGGAAATAATGATGCCATTTCATGAGGAAAATATTTATGTCAGGGAGGCCATGCAAACTCGTCTCCATTTGCTTATCTTTATGTGGAACTTTTACACATTTGAGTAAAGAAAAATGAAGTCAACAGACACTCTTTATCATTGATCTATGAGCAAAGCATCTTCCGTGGTTGAAATCAAAGTCAAATGCTTGTGAATTGTAGATGTTGTAAACATGAGAAGAAAATATGTAGCTTTATGACAAAACTGATTTAGATTTCAAATCATAGTATCTGAGCTCAAACATGGAGGGTCACCTCTGTTAAGTCTGCACTGAAATGTCCCCACTTCTGAAAAACAACTTTAATGAAAAAAGTTTAAAACTTTAATGGTTTCATATATATGCAATACCCATAATAATTTTAATTTGTCAAGAGCAATTACATAAATTAGTGTTTTCTGTATTGTTTTCATGTGACACAATTTCATGATCACTAGTAATATGCCACTTGTGATTTATAAGCAACTAGAAAATAATTCACCATTCTCTGACTCTTTACTAAACGGAAACCTCATTATTTTTTAAGTGGCATGAATTCTGTCGAAAATTAGCAAAGGTCAAATTAAATATTCTCAACTCCCTCTTTATGTTGGGTGCTATTTGTCTTTATTATAAACTTTTACGGAAAATTACTTTCTTGCCTATGTATCTAGAAACAATCTATACCTTATGGAATGACCAGATTTACTTATTCTCATATTCCCGGTAGTGAACATAGTGGTCAAAACTTAAACACTACAGTGTTTTTTGAACTGAAACATCTTAATTGAATTTATAATACAAAAAATACTAGTTATAGACAACTGGTCAGGGAAATAATTTACCCCTAAAACAAACAAACAAACAAACAAACAAAAAAAAAACAGCACTGAGCTTTGACTCAGTTTAATGACAGACAACTGAACAATGTTTTTTTGTTTTTGTTTTTGTTTTCATTTTTACATAATTTGGCACTATTTTCCATTTACATCTAGCTATGGAATGATGGATTATATAGTTACATTCTGTTATAAAATGATACTGACTTTAAATTTTCAAGTAGTAATGTAATAAAACAACTGGAATACAAGAATATTCTACAGTGAACAAGGTCCACATAAAAATGTGTTCCATTTATTATTCAATTGAATGCAGAGAAATTTTGGAAGTGTTACAAAGAAAGAAAAATTGTATTGGAGTGAATATCGATAAATGCCGGATGCATCCATCAAGTATCTTGGCAGTCATCATGCAGCAGGGATAGTTTGCCCTCTAGTTCAAATCAATATGTTTTTGTTGTAAGGTACAACACAAAGTAGTTAAGTGTTGCTTTCAAAACTCTAGAAATGTATTAGTTTACAATAATACATCTAGGTCTGCAATGTAAGAACAGACATTATTCCCTAGGAATAACATGTATCTACTAGATAATAGAAGCTTGAACACAAAAAAGTTATGGAGGAAATATTGGTAGAATTACTCAATAAGAACGTATGACTTTGATTTGATGTGTGTATATAGAAAGTACATGCAAGTAATGTCTGAAATAATAGGAGAAGACACTTGTGACACATTCACATACATCAGTAAGATATAGACAGCTCAAAGTTTAGTGTCAAACAAATATTTTTACACAGCCCAGTTCTCTTTCTCACAAAGCAAGGTGTTAGCAACAGGGTTTGGGGTGTGGGAGGAAGGTTGTACTTGGCATCCGTTTTGGACAGGCTACTGTCCCCATTTTTATTCTAACAATGCTTGTTATTGGAACGTGCTATGTGATCAACTAATTTTCTTGAATGAATGTAAGCTTAGTTTCTGGCTGCTTTGAATGTTAGACTCCTTTAATATGTGGAATAAGGAAATAAGGAAGAAAAAAATGTTCCTTCTAAATTTTGCAAGTGAATGATCCTTTTTTTGTTATTGCTGTGTGAAAGAATATCTCATTAATTTTGCTGCAGACGAGAGTTAATTATTTTCAAAATATAGGTAAGAAATACAAGTATTTTAGAAATTTTGAGTTTTTCTTTAATCAACTCTCCCTTCAAGAACATCTTTAAAATCCATCATTTTAAGGGGCTCCTGGGTGGCTCAGTCAGTTGTGTCCAACTTTTGATCTCAGCTCAGGTCTTGACCTCAGGGTTGTGAGTTCAAGCCCCACTTTGGGCTATACATTGGATGTGAAGCCTCCTTTTTAAAAAAGAATCCATAATTTTAAGCATGATATAAAAATGTGTGTTAAATTATTTATGTTGTTGTAGTAAGTATAACATGATAACCATTTAATATATTTCTTTGACCTCATCAAAGTAAAAAAGTTCTGCACAGCAAAGGATACAATCAGCAAAACTAAAAAATAACCGATGGAATAGGAGAAGATATTTGCAAATGGCATATCAGATAAAGAGCTAATATCTAAAATCTATAAAGAATTTATCAAACTCAACACCCAAAAAAACAATCCAGTGAAGAAATGGGCAAAAGACATGAATAGACACATTTCCAAAGAAGACATCCAGATGGCCAACCGACACATGAAAAAATGTTCAACATCACTCATCATCAGGGAAATACAAATCAAAACCAATGAGATACCACCTCACACCTGTCAGAATGGCTAACATGAACAACTCAGGCAACGAAAGATGTTGGCGAGGATGCAGAGAAAGAGGATCTCTTTTGCACTGCTGGTGGGAATGCAAACTGGTGCAGCCACTCTGGAAAATAGTCTGGAAGTTCCTCAAAAATGAGAAATAAAACTACCCTACGACCCAGCAATTGCACTACTAGGTATTTATCTGAGGGATACAAGTGTGCTGTTTCCAAGGGACACATGCGCTCCCATGTTTATAACAGCACTATCGACAATAGCCAAAGTATGGAAAGAGCCCAAGTGTCCATCGAGTGATGAATGGGTAAAGCTGTGGTATGTATATACAATGGAATGTTACTTTGTTACTTGGTGATAAAAAAAAAAAAAAGAAAAGAAAAGAAATCTTGCCATTTGCACTATGTGGATGGCACTCGAGTGTATTATGCTAATAAAATTAGTTAGAGAAAGACAAATATATGATATCACTCACATGTGGAATTTAAGAAACAAAATAGATGAACATAGGGGAAGGGAAACAAAAGTAAAATGAAAATGGAGAGGGAGACAAATCATAAGAGACTCTTAAATACAGAGAACAAACTGAGGGCTGCTGGAGAGTGTTGGTTGGGATGATGGGCTAAACGGGTGATGGGCATTAAGGAGGACACTTGTTGGGATGAGCACTGGGTATGATATGTAAGTGATGAATCCCTAAATTCTATTCCTGAAATCATTATTACAGTGCATGTTAACTAACTTGGATTTAAATTATATATGTGTATATGACAAATTTGTTAACTATATCTTCTAACCTTTATTGACTTCATTGTGAAGAAAACAGAACTAAAACCTAGCTAATATTTCTGGCAAGACTAGACTACATATAAAAATTCCAAGATAAGATGAAATCTGAGAGTGGCATATTTCAACGATTAAAGGACAAACAAGCTTAAAAAACAAAACAAAAAAACAACAAGAAAATATATGGCAACTATGCTCACTTTAATAAAATATAGCCAAACAAACACATTAACAAAGCCTACCACCCAGAGATGATAATTGGTATTCTGCTTATTTTTAACAATAAATAAAATAAACAAATATATAGTATCTATTTTATAGTCTGCTATTTAATGAGCTAATGTCATTGAAAATTAAGTTTCTGAAAGTAGATCAGCAAGATAATGAATGCACCTATAGAAAGGTGAATTCAACTTTAAAAACCAGTAGTCAGAGGGGCATGTGGGTGCCTCAGTCAGTTAAGTGTCCTTCTCTTGGTTTTGGCTCCGGTCATAATGTCATGGCTTCATGAGTTCGAGCCCCGTGTCAGTCTCTGTGCAGGAAGCATGGAGCCTGCTTGGGGATTCTCTTTCCCTCTCTCTCTGCCTCTCCCCTACTCACCCTAAAAAAAAAAAAAAAAACAAAAGGGTGCCTGGGTGGCTCAGTCGGTTAAGCATCTGACTTCAGCTCAGGTCATGATCTTGCAGTCTGTGAGTTTAAGCCCCAGGTTGGACTCTGTGTTGGCAATTCAGAGCCTGGAACCTGTTTCAGATTCTGTGTCTCCCTCTCTCTCTGCCCCTCCCCTGCTCATTCTCTGTCTCTCTCTGTCTCAAAAATAAATAAAAACATTAAAAAAATTAAATCAGCATAGGAACTGTCTAATCAGAATGAGCAACTTAATAAGAACAGATCTAGGCTAAGATATCATACTAGAGTAAGATATGTTAATTACAATAAGAAACTATATTATTTGTACAGCTGACAAATGGAATTTAAAGCTACAGAGCCCTGAAATAGCTTGTCTATAGGAAACGTGACAGTGTCATACATCCCTCTTGTGAATGTAAATATATTCAGCTTTGGATGGAAATAGGTCTAAATATATAAAAATATTTTTTAAAAACTTTCCACTAGATGATTCTACTCTAAAAATTTATTCCAAGGAAATAATCATTGCTGTAGTTAATTCTGGTTCTTTCTTCAGTGTTTTATAGATTAAAAAATTACAAAGCCACCTATATGTGCAACAATATGAAACAATAGAGAATAGTAAATACAGTATTGTACGACCATATAATTGTATGTAATGTAGCTGGCTAAATTGATAAGTTGAAACATCGATTTTCATGACAAGCAGTGAGAAGATGCTGTAATTTTGGCTTTTCTGGTTAAATAATTCTGTACATGAAATATTCAAATGATTTCAAAAGAAAACAACTGGAATGTATAGAATATATAAGGAGTTCAATATATTTATCAATATATTGATATTATATTATCAATATAATATATTGAGTTCAATATATTTGTCAATTTATCTTGATAAATTTATCTAGATAAATTGACAAAAACTTACATATGTGTGTGGGTATATATATGTGTGTGTGTGGATATGCCTATGTACATAGGGAGAGAGTTTTACAAAAGTTATGTAAGTTGTTCACTGAGGAATTAAAAATAGTATTAAAGAGGGGCGCCTGGGTGGCTCAGTAGGTTAAACGTCCTACTTCGACTCAGGTCACGATCTCGCGGTCTGTGAGTTCGAGCCCGGCGTCGGGCTCTGCTGATGGCTCAGAGCCTGGAGCCTGCTCCCGATTCTGTGTCTCCCTCTCTCTCTCCCCCTCCCCCATTCATGCTCTGTCTCTCTCTGTCTCAAAAATAAATAAACGTTAAAAAAAATTAAAAAAATAGTATTAAAGATCAAAAAATGAATAGATAACTATATCACATGCTATTGGTTAAAGATGTCATTTTTTTTCCAAATCAGATTAAAAACTTATAAACTAGAGGACTTGATTCCATAATTGATATTGAAAGATAGAATTTAAAGAAGAGTCAAAAACATCTTTATTGGAAACAAGATGTATAACCGCAAAGGAATTTGACAGTGAAAATTGCTTTAGTTTTTAGGAAAAAAAAAATAGGAAGGAAGAGAAGGAAGGAGGAAGAACATAGAAAGAGAGAGAAGGAAGGAGGGACAGGGCAATTTTCGGTCTTTGGTGTTCCATAAACATAATTTAATGTCATATCATTCCTTGCTATTCTTTTTATTATGCAATTTTCATGTGTTTCCTCTATGTTTTCCATGCAACATAGTACATTTAAAAATGTTTATGGTTGAACATTTAGCAATGTCAAAGTTCCCAGAAAAAGCTATGGAAGTACATTATGCATTTTGACAATATTCAGCTTCTGGAAATTTGCTGGAGTTACATGTGTTATAAGGAGATTTCTGACTATACAAATTGTTTAAGTTACCTGATTTTTAATCTTTATATTAAAAAAAAAATCTGCCTTCCTATCTTATGGGGTTTCTGTGAGTAGTAAACGTTTTTCCTTTCCCCAAAAGTGTTTGTAAATAAAAAGCAACAATAACACATAATATTTTTATTGCCACTTTTATATCTATGTGACATAAAAAGAAAGAAAAACAGCTATCTTTCATGGTGTGCTGTTGGCAACAGAGGGAGAAATATGCAATGATCACTTCCAAATAGATATATTTGTAGTTTCATTAGAGTAAAACTTCTGAACATACAATACAATTTAAACTGTAATTAAAAAAGTATATTTTGGTAGACAGTATGGTACTGGCAAAAATACAGACACTCAGATCAATGGAACAGAATAGAGAACCTGGAAATGGACCCACCAATGTATGGCCAACTAGTCTTTGATGAAGCAGGAAAGAATATCCAATGGAATAAAGACAGTTTCTTCAACAAGTGATGCTGGGAAAAGTGGACAGCAACATGCACAAAAATGAACCTGGACCAGTTTCTTACACTATACACAAAAATAAACTCAAAATGGATGAAAGACCTAAATGTAAGACAGGAAGCCATCAAAATCCTCGAGGAGAAAACAGGCAAAAACCTCTTTGACGTTGACCACAGCAACTTCTTACTCAACATGTCTCTAGAGGCAAGGGAAACAAAAGCAAAAAGGAATTATTGGGACCTCATCAAAATAAAAAGCTTCTGCACAGCGAAGGAAACAACCAGCAAAACTAAAAGGCAACTGATGGAATGGAAGAAGATATTTGCAAATGGCATAGCAGATAAAGGGTTAGTATCCAAAATCTATGAAGAACTTACAAAACTCAACACTCACAAAACAAATAATCCAGTGAAGAAATGGGCAAAAGACATGAATAGACACATTTGCAAAGAAGACATCCAGATGGCCAACAGATACAGGAAAAAATGCTCACCATCACTCATCATCAGGGAAATAAAATCAAAACCACAATTAGATACCACCTCACACCTGTCAGAATAGCTAACATGAACAACTCAGTCAACAACAGATGTTGGTGAGGATGCGGAGAAAGAGGATCTCTTTTGCATTGTTGGTGGGAATGCAAACTGGTGTAGCCACTCTGGAACCAGTATGGAGGTTCATCAAAAAATTAAAAATAGAACTACCCTATGACCCAGCAATTGCACTACTAGGTATTTATCCGAGGGATACAGGTGTGCTGCTTTGAAGGGGCACATGCACCCCAATGTTTATGGCAGTGCTATTGACAATAGCCAAAGTATGGAAAGAGCCCAAATGTCCATCAACAGATGAATGGATAAAGAAGATGTGGTATATATATAATATATATATACAATGGAGTATTGCTCGGCAATAAAAAATAATGAAATCTTGCCATTTGCAACTACATGGATGGAACTGGAGGGTATTATGCTTAGTGAAATTAGTCAGTCAGAGAAAGACAGAAATCATATGACTTCACTCATGTGAGGACTTTAAGAGACAAAACAGATGAACATAAGGGAAGGGAAACAAAAATAATGTAAAAACAGGGAGGGGGACAACATAAGAGACTCAAATATGGAGAACACAGTGTTGCTAGAAGGCTTATGGGAGGGGGGGATGGGCTAAATGGGTAAGGGGCATTAAGGAATCTACTCCTGAAATCATTGTTGCTCTGTATGCTAACTAACTTGCATGTAAATTAAAAAATAAATATTTTTTTAATTAAAAAAAAAGCATTTTGGTGAGTTTTGACATATGTATATATCCACTTATGTACTTATCCTCGTGAAGAAATTTCCTTCTTAAACGTTATAGTAGTTTCCATTTATTATTTCTGTTTTTTTTTTTTTAATTTTTTTTTGTAACATTTATTTATTTTTGAGACAGAGAGTGACAGAGCGTGAACGGGGGAGGGTCAGAGAGAGGGAGACACAGAATCTGAAACAGGCTCCAGGCTCTGAGCCGTCAGCACAGAACCCGACGCGGGGCTCGAACCCACGGACAGTGAGATCGTGACCTGAGCCGAAGTCGGCCGCTTAACGACTGAGCCACCCAGGCGCCCCTCCATTTATTATTTCTTATCTGTGATTTATTGCACACAAATTTGTAAAAAAAATACAATAGCCCTGAAAAATAGGAATTTTCATTATTTTACACAATAACAAATCTAGCTGAGAAACACAGATGGCTTGCTCCTGATTAAAACATAATAATAGATGATAGGTAAATAGATACTAGGTAGACAGATGATAGACATAGATAGATAGAGAGATGATGGATAGATAGATAGATAGATAGATGATAGGTAGATAAATGGAAAGAAAGAAAGAAAGAATCTTTCAGTGTTGGAGCTGTGTTTCCTATGAGTGCTATTTTACCCTAAAAACCTCTGCTTTTTCAAGTAATATTAAAATTAACACAAAGTTGGCCCAGATATACAAATCATGATAAGAAACTTATTACTTTAAAAAGTTAATTAGCTCTGGTATCTTTCTTAATTGTTTGGAAGTTGCATTAAGAGGTATTTTAATGTGATATTATATTTTTGGTAGCTCTTGCTTTCTGCTTCTAGCCAATGGGGTGATAGTATTAGGTGGTTACCTAATAAATATTATTATTTATCATCTACATTTTGAAGTATAATTGATACATGAGTCCAAAGGTAATTGATAATATTTTTTTAAAATAAAAGATAAATTCCCTTACAAATTGATAATAATCACATTATCACCAATAATCACTATGGTACTGGATGTTTTGTTTTGTTTTTTTTAATTATCATTTTATTGTAACTTTTTGTATACTTTTTCTCATTAAAAAAAAATGTTAAATGCAAAGATTTAAAGTGAAGCAGAATTGCAATGGTGAAATCCCTGACATGCTTTTGTAATAAAAAACAGCCTAACAAAATGATTAGTCACCATCAAGTGTCTGTGAATTTTTGGTGCAGCTTTGTATCTTGCTGGGCTTCGAAGGACATGTTCTGACTTCCCTTAATGCTGAGAGCCACAAAGCAGTCTGGTTTCCTTGCTCTGCTCCTAAATTCTGCTTTTCTCTACTAGTATTTTGACCTTTGAGCCAAGCACACTCAGGTAACAAGATAATGAAGCTATAAGGCCAAGGAGCCTTCTTGACTTTTTGTTAGTACTGTGCCTTTGGTACATCATTATGTCTGGTAAGACAGCTGAGTGTTTTATAACATTTTAAATAGCACTCTGTATTGCTGACTCATAGGCAATTCATTGCTTATCATGAGCGTCACACAACAGATAAGTGAATCACAGCAGAGAGCTCTGAAGAGCTATGCTGGGAAAAAGGGCTGCCAGGGAATATCAGGCAGAATGCACTTCCCCGTTCCTCTATAGAGTCGACTCAGCTAATATATACACCACTCACTTCATTTTTTTCTAAAGTGCTCTCGCTTTTCAGGGCTTCTGCATATCTATCAGCCTACTGGAGGTTGTCAGGCACAAGATACAACGGGCCAGTCGGAAAGGGGCAAGAGACGAGAGATTTCAGAGACAAACCACATTACAAGTTGCCAATAAATCTTCTAGTTGAGGCGGACGTTCCCGCTGACTTTTACATTATGCTAATATTATGTCAAATATTTCTTGGACTGGACTAGGGCACGCAAGGCTTTTTGAAGCAATTGTATTTCATATCCAGAAAAAAAGGCAAAAAACACACTCCGTGAAAATAAAATCAGCATTCTATTTTGGTAATAAGTATAACTTAATAAATCAGTTTCTCATGATATTTAGGCTGGTATAAGACAAAGCATGCATTATCTGATTAAATTTTATTATTTTCCTTTTTTGTGATGATCCGTTTTGGGGAACTTAATATTTTCCAGTTACTATAGTAAATATTTTATCTTCACAACAATTCTATAAAATTGGTGCAGTTATTAAATTTTATAAGAGAAAAGTTTAATTGCAAGAAGTACGGTAACTTTTTATTCAGTAATTAAGCTGAAGCCTTCCCGAGAACAAAAGTTGTGCCCTTTTTACTAACCTACCAGTTTACTAAAACCTGATGATATTCAGATTTAATTTTCTTTTCTTTTTTTTAAGATCCACTTTATGTATTTTCACTAATTTTTTTTCCCAATAAAATACTACAATAATACCAAAAAGATAAGCGCATGATTTGGTCGCTCTGTATTTCTTTCCCCAGAATGCTACCACAGTAGTTACTATAATATCCCATATCAGTTTGACCGCTTTTGACTTTCCTATTCAGTTTTTGTTTGGGAGAATCTCATATTGAATTGTACGCATCTCTACTCACCAATAGTGTATTGACAATGCCCCAGATCCTTCCTTGGCTGTGTATAAGACATGTGTTGGTAGAGCTGCATCGATCAACAGGTCATTGTTAATCACAACACTAGCTAGACCCAGTGGATATTCTGTGATTTATCTATTGATAATCTAATAAACTGATGACTTCCCAGGTACTTCCATAGCACTTCTGATCTTCCACATTGAGAAACAGCCATTAACATTTGCACTCACCCCTGTTTTGTAAATATTTCGGTTAGTCTGGTGTCTTGCCCGCAAGCTACCCATCTCAATCCCATTTTAATTTGCAATTTTTTGTTTGTTTAACTAAGAAAGAAACTGTTTTGGAAAGTGCAGCAAACTTCAGAACATTGCCCATATATTACAAGAACGAAAGGTTTATGTACGGAAAGAAATCGCAGTAAAAACACAATACGTTCTATTAAAGACCTGGAAAGTTTGTATTCCATCATGTATAAGACAATTCCAAATAAACATTACGGCCAAATAAACAGCCATTTCTGGGTCCTTAGCAAATATTCAGATCTGAGGGTAAAAGCACACTCTGGGAAAGTTCATATTGAAACTTACCACAGAGTGAAGATGCAGTATTTTTATTCAGGATCATCAAAGGGACCCTTGACATCTATAATCACTAAGAAAAAAAATGTTAATAAACCATGTTGGATATATTTTAAAAAAAGAGAATCTCAAGAGAAATGAAAAGAATAGAGATCAGAAAACAATCCAGAAGGCTTTTCTACAGGTGGTTGAAGGCAAAGTTCAAACAGAAAAACAAAAATTGGCAAAGACTTGTCAATAACTGATAGAGGGAATTTCGTAAAGAATTCAAAAAACGTGTGAGGTACCTGGGTGGCTCAGTCAGTAACATGATCTCATGGCTTATAAGATCGAGCCCCCCATGTGGGCTCTGCCCTGACAGGCGGAGCTGGCTTGGCATTATTCTCTCTCTCTCTCCCTGCCCCTCTCCCAGTCACACACATTCTCTCTCTCTCTCAAAATAAATTAGCATTAAAAATTATTTAAAAAATACTTTTAAAAATGTGCATCAATATTGAAGAAAAGATCAATGAAACTGTGAAAACTCAAATGGAAAAGATTAGAAGACTAACTTATTTGGGCAACATTCCAGAAGGTTAATTGCTGTGCGAATGGAGTTACCATCTTGTCAGGAGATACTTGACATCACGCATCTGAGAGAAAATTATACAATGAATGAAATTTTACTGCTACATCTAATCACAGTACCTTTATACAGAAAATTACCCCAAGTTTTCAATTAAGGAGGGACCCCCAAGTGATGAAGAAAGACATGATAAACCTACCTTGGGGTGGAGTTGGTTGGGCGTAAAACAAGGGGAAAAAAATCCAGTTTCAAAGATAATGAAAACCTATAGACCATAGGTTGTCTTTCTCAGATTATTAAAAGATCCTAAAACTTGTGTTTGTTATTTTTGTTAGTGCATATTGGTACTGACCAACAGCGTAATAATTAAAATGAAAAAATATATATATATAAAAAAAGTTATGTATACAGACAGTCCCTGACTTATGGTGGTTTGGAAATTTTCTTGACTCTACTATGGTGCAAAGGTGATATGAACTCAGTAGAAACCTTCTAATTTTGAAGTTGGATCTTTTCCCAAGCTAATGCTCTGTGGTATGGTGCTCTCTCATGACGCTGGATAGCAGCAGTGAGCTGGGGCTCCCACTCGGTCCTGAGACCATAAGGGCAAAGAACCAATACACTTACAATCATTCTGTACCTATACCTATACCGCCATGCTGTTCGTTACTTTCAGTACAGTATTCAATAAATTACATGAGATATTCAACACTTTATTATCAAGCAGGCTTTGTGTTAGATGATTTTCCCCAGCTGTAGGTTAATATAAGTGTGCTGAGCATGTTTTAGGTGTGATAGGCTAAGCTCCGACGTTCAGTAGGTTGGATATATTAAATGTATTTTCAACTTATCATATCTTCCACTTACCACGGGTTTATCAGGACTTAATCCCATTGTAAATCAAGGAAGATTTGTACTTGTTTCCAATGCAGTTAAAAAAGCAATATTTGAAGAAAGTGTATGTCACTATACATTCAGTCCTGTGTGCTTTGAAAGAAGGAATGTATAGAATGTTATTCATAGATTGGTGGTCTCCAACTGTTCAGAGGGAAGGCAATTAAACTGAGGTCCAGAGACTTGCTTCAATAAGAAAACCGAAGCATATAGGGGGTGGCTGGATAGTTCAGTTGGTTGAGCGTCTGACTTCAGCTCAGGTCGTGATCTTATGGCATGTGGGTTCGAATCCCCACGTCGGGTTTTGCACTGACAGCTCAGAGCCTGGAGCCTGCTTCAGACTCAGTGTCTCCCTGGCTCTCTACCCCTCCCCTGCTCTCTCTCTCTCTCAAAATATATAAACATAATAATAAAAAAAAATAAAAAGAAAGAAAACCGAAGCATATAGGACAAATGTGACGGGTTGGAACATGGAAGCACACACACTATTGGGATCTCATTTCAAGAAAGATCTTTTCAACAAACTGTAAGAAGTGTATTTAGCTGACAGCCTTTAGCTACAGAATACTTGACATCCACGGCAGTGTCTTATTGGTTTTTTTGGGTTTTTTTTTTTTTTTTTAATCTTTATCTTTGAGACACAGAGAGTGAGTGAGAAGGGGAAGGGCAGGGAGAGAGGGGGCTACAGAGGATCTGACGCGGGCTCTGTGCCGACAGGAGACAAACCCAATGTGGGGCTCGAACTCACCACCGGTGAGATCCTGACCTGAGCCTAAGTCAGAAGCTTAACTGACTGATCCACCCAGGAGCCCTGACCGCAGTGTTTTGACTGAGGTGGTGCTCTTCCCGAACAGCTCGAAGGCAGTGACAGTCTGATGCGTGTGTAGGCATTCCTCCTTACTGTCATCTCCTCTGTGGCTATGGTCACTGCTCTCTCAGAGCCCACCCAAAATTTTGTCAGAGCCGCCCAGCAGCCTGAGCCTTTTTCTACTCCATCCTTTTTCCCCACTTTCCTTTCGCAGATGTCAAACCTACACTGTGGTCTGCCTACATCTCTCCCTCATCCCTTTATCTTTCACAGGTATCAAGTACAATGTTTTCTTGCACTTCTTAGACTTCAGGTCTGCTTCCAGAACACAATTGACAAGTGGGCTTCCTGAGGCCCACTCATCGGAGGGTCTAAATGTGATTTCCGGATTCTTGAAAGAGGAAATGCCAATATCTTTTATGCATGTTGGACTCAATAAAGTAATTCACGAAGACTGTCTATAGGCAATTGAACTTACAAAAGCGTAACATAAAGAAAGATAGCAAGCTGAGAGGTGACCCCATTAGAGATAATCCAGATACCAGTGGAAGATCTCTTCTTGATCTCATCTAGACATCTGTTTCAAAGGTATTTCTCCAGGACTGGCCATCTCAAAACTACTGGACCTACTGTCACAAAAATCAGAATCAGTTTCGAGGCTGGGGCAGAGGATGACATTTTGTTTTCTATTATATATTAGCATGCCTGTTGAGACATAAGCCCTAGAGGCACAAAAACTTCTCTTCATTTTGTTCACTCATGTATGACATGTGCCAACAATAGTACATCATATATACAGTAGTGCTCAATTGATACTAGTTGAATTAATGAATAGCTATTTGTAGGCGATGTTATGTGATGTGGTGATGTGTGAGGGAATTTGAACCCCTAATACTCAACACAAGCCACAGTTTTTAAAAAAAAGTTTACTTATTTATTTTGAGAGAGAGAACACATAAGCAGGGGAGGGGCAGAAGGAGAGAGAGAGAGAGAGAGAGAGAGAGAGAGAGAGAAAGAAAATCCCAAGCAGTCTCTGCAACACGGGGCTCGATCTCACAAACTGTGAGATCATGACCTGAGCTGAGATCAAGAGTCTGATGTTTAACCAACTGAGCCACCCAGGCGACTCAACCTAAGCTACCTTTTGAATCATAATATACACAGCTTTGGTCAGGAAGTATGGGAGAATATACAGAGTGGAAAATATGCTAGTAGACAAAGCAAATGAAGCTGGAACAGGCAAGTCTGAGACCGAGGTATTCCTTTGGGTATAAGACTGAGAATGTGAGGGGCGCCTGGGTGGTTCAGGCAGTTAAGCATCAGACTCTTGATTTGTGCTCAGGTCATGATCTCACAGTTGCTGAGTTTGAGCCCGGCTTGGGGCTCTGCGCTAACAGCGCGGAGCCTGCTTGGGATTCCGTTTCTTCTTCTCTCTGCCTCTTCCCTCTTTCTCTCTCTCTCTCTCTCTCTCTCAAAATAAATAAATAAACTTAAAAAAAAAGGACTGATAATGTGAGAGGCCATCAGAAATCCACTTTAGATTATACATGAGAACACAGCACGTATGTTTGTTTCAAATTTAAACTGGGAGCCATTCACAAGGGATTTCCTACCATATACAAAATACTTTCAAAGCTCTTTATCATGACATACAAGTTGCTCAAGTATATGTCCCCTACCTGTCTATGCAGCCACATCTTCTAACATTTTGCTTCAAACTTTGCATTTTAATAATACCAACTATAATCGCCTTTCCACAACTAGCTCATTTATGTGTCTAGAACTTTGAATTTTGATTTTTGGTACAAAGGCATTGGTAAATATCACGTCAGTCCACTTTAATGACATAGATCCAATTTGTATATACACACATACATATACGTATTCCAATCACTGTTTTATTTTCATGTTAGCTGTTTAGAAAGATGTTTGTGATACCTTTTCTCATATAAATTAAGATGTTTGTTGTAGATATGTTAAATAGTGTGAGTGGCTATTTAATTAAAGATGTCAGTCCTAGCATTCTCTGCTTCTACTTCACGTCAACTACACTCAGTCCCTGTCAGTCCTGAAATCTCTTCTTTCAAAATATGGAAATATACAAGCATTGTATATCACCAGTGTAGAGGAAGAGATATGTATGTCAAGAGGTGATAGAAGAATGGATATCTAGCCCTTGTGCTATGCCGCAAAATGAATGGGAGGTGACTGAGATAAACACTTAGGTGCTCTTGGAATACTAAACTTCTCTCCCAAATCTTGCCTTATTCTTCAGTGTAAAAATAGAGTTCCGAATCCATTTTGACTTTAAGCTTTTACATTTTCCTGAGGCCCTTTTGACTTGTGCAATCATTGCCAGCCTTTCTTGAGCCTCTGGTCTCGATCTTGATTTTTTCCCCTTAGTCATATTTAATGATGCATCAAAGCTGATTTGCCACCCTGAAGTCAAAATATACACACTGGGGTCTTCTTAGGACACACCAGCTTCTATGACTTGCTGGTTCAATTATAGGACATTGAGTTCCAACTTTGTAATAGCACTGGGTGTGATTGTGGGCTGCAAAATTCAATAAAACATGGATCTTACTCTTAAAAATCTTACAGAATAATTGGCGCGTGCACATGTGCGTGTGCGTGTGCATGTGTGTTTGCAACACCCACATCAATGCTTTGATTGAAGATATTTCCACTTTCATCTGTGGGCATATTCAGGGTGGGGCATGATCTCTCTGCTTTCTAATTTTAGCTCTCCTAAATAAGTGTGCTTTTCACAGTCTATTTAAATGCCACCTGTGTTCCATTTTTGCGCTTTTTGTTGACGATTTTACTCCTTAAAATGGTTCCCAAGCATAGTGCTAAACTGCTGCCTAGCTTTCCTAAGTGCAAAAAGGCTGTGATGTGCTTAATGGAGAAAATACGTGCATTAGATGAACTTCGGTCACACGTGAGTTATAGTACGGTTGTCGTGAGTTCGTTGTTAATGAATCAAGGATGCAGTATGCCCCCAGAAAAAGCAAAAGAGAATTTGCCAGTCTGTACATGAGGCCATTCAGAAAGCGCTCAAGTAACATCTAAAGTGCATGATGAAGCTATGGAAAGATGGAGAAGTGGTTACATTTGTGGGTTCGTGAAATAACAACTGGTTTTTTTAAAAAACCGTGGCGGACAATATTGTCATGAGGCAGAAAGCCTAAGTAATTTATGGTTATGTTTTCTAGAGTCAGGAAAACGTTAAACCCTTCTTGGCCATTGCTGGCTGGTTTGCATATCTCAAAAGGCAATGCAGTGTGAAAAATGTTAAGCTTGCAGGTGAGACAGGTTTTGCAAATCAGAAGGCTTTGGAGTAATTTTTTTTTTAAATCAAATATCTAAGTGTTCTATGGGAAAAAAGGTTGTGTAGAAGAGGAAGTTTTCCACTCAGTGAGACTGCTTATTTGACCAGGATATTGGCATCCTTGCTACATATGCATAGGATAATTTAATTGACAAAAATGTGTGATCAGAGGCTTACAGGAACTTGTCCCCGTACTTTCCCTCAGAACAGTGGGTCAGTGTTTGCTAATTCGGCGTTCATGGTTACTTAACATAACTACTGCAAAGAATGTGAGTCTATTGTAGACACATATATGCATATATGCTTGTCTATATATTATATACATTACATGCAGGTTTGAGCCACGTACTTTTCCAGGTCTCATTCAAGGAATACAGACATGATCAAAAGAGAAGAATCCGGACTTTATGCAATGAATCTTCTAATGAAAAGGGAGAAATACAACAATCGCCTAGAAAACAAATAAAAAACAAGCTAACTGGTAGTTACATCATTCAGTGAAAAAAACTAAATGAATGTCATAGGGGCTGGAGCCACTTTATATATGGATCACCACGAAAGGCCTCTTGAAAAGGCCACATTCCAGCTGAGATGTAAAAGGTAAGTAGAAACCAGCCATGAGAAAAAACTTATCATAAAAAAAATATTTTTGGGGCGCCTGGGTGGCTTGGTCGGTTGAGTGTCTGACTTCAGCTCAGGTCATGATCTCACAGTCCGTGAGTTCCAGCCCCGCGTCGGACTCTGTGCTGACAGCTCAGAGCCTGGAGCCTGTTTCAGATTCTGTGTCTCCCTCTCTCTCTGCCTCTCCCCTGTTCATGCTCTGTCTCTCTCTGTCTCAAAAATAAATAAACGTTAACAAAAAATTAAATATATATATATATATATATTTTTTTTTTTTTCCTGTATGAGATCTGCAATTACTTTTGTGTAAAAGTATACTGCTAATTCTGAAATGGTGGCTGAAGATACAGTGGACATATATTGAAATACAAATTGGTTACAAATATTTTTAGCCAATGAGAATATAAAAACACATTGATCCTACCAACTGGATTGTGTCAGTAAGTGTGATTTTTAAAAATCAGATGATATAGGAAAGGAAAGGCATTTACAGACATCTCCCCAGACCTGAAACCTCTTGAGGCTGAAAATCTAGACTCAAATTCTTGTAGATATTATCATAGAAATTATCATAGAAACTGCTTTCCTAATGTTGCTAGCAGTTCAGTCCCCAACCCAAGTCAGAAACAGGGAATACAAAGGCATACAAAGGGGGAAAGTAATGAATAAAGTTAACCAAACTTCAGGGCTCTCTCATTTGATGTAGGTCAACCTTGAATTTTAGATGAATGCTTGATTCACAATTCATCTAAATTAGGTCATCCATCCTTGGTGACATATGTATTTCAAAAATTAGCATTGACTTTCAAGTCACTGAAAATGTTTCTATGAATCTTTGGAAGAGTTTCAAATAATTAAATATTTGACATCTACTTTAGATAAGAATTAGAAGACTATATTCCAATTTTTTTCAAACATCAATTTTTCTCAGTCTCTTCCAAAATACAACCTTTTCATTCATCACAACCTTTTATTAATGACACATTATATAATTGTTATAGTATCATATTCATTTTAACATATTAGTTATTAGAGTCTTGTCTTAAAATAGGCTAAACTATAAAGTAAACCGAACTTCTTATTTGATGATTTTTCAAACATGGTCAAACAGTCTATGCTGGTACTACCTTGTTGGGACACTTAAACAAGTATACTCATGTTTCTACTAAGGCGTGGTCCACCCTGGCCTCTCTTTTGCCACCAACTATGATCTAGAAGAAAGATACGCTGTCTTGTTGGTAAATTTGGAAGACAAAAGTAATTCTCCCACCCCTCCCTTACCTCACTGGTGAGGTCAGTCTGCTTCCTCAAAAGGCAGTTGGAATAGCCCTCTACCCTGGAATGTGTTCAGTGGGGAGGCACTCTTCCTGTGAAGAGCCCATAGCTGCTATTTCTTTCTCTGAGTTTGAGAATCTCTGTGCCTCAGAGGTGACAGTTAAAGGAACCTGCTTCACCATGGAAACACAACCATATTTTCCACAGCTGATCTCTTGGTTTCCATCATCCTGCTTCCTGGGACTTGTTGTTCAAATGGTTTCGAAATCAAGGTGGAAAGAAGAGGCTTTAAGGACCTTTAAAAATCCCAGGAATATAGAATGACTTAAGGAAGGAAGAAAACGTGGTTGCAGGAGAGGTCATAGCATTTGGAGTCAGAGAAATTTGGATTCCAATCTCAACTCCTCCACCTCCTGGTGTGTGAATATGTGTGGCAAGTTACTGATTTTCTCTAAACTCACATTTTCCTAGTACAAAACGGAAACACTTCTGGTTAACTTGCAAGGCTTAGATGAAGATTAAAGATAATGGAGATAAATTTCACAAGACAAAGAAGGCTCTAAATGAATGTTCATTATTAATATTATTTTAATTTCATATTGATACTTTAAAATTTCAAACTTAATTAAAAGCTATGATGTGATTAAAGATTTAAGTCTAGATTATTATAATTGGTATTTCTCAACTGTCATCATCCTCGTAAATTAATTCTTATTAATGTCTTAAGAAAACCTATCACTATTACATTAAGAAACATATAAATTAATAAATTCCTTTTTACTTTATAGAATCACTACAAAATCCAATTGATTTTAAGTAGATTAGAAAATTTTAGGGGCTCCTGAGTGGCTCAGTCGATTAAGCGTCCGACTTTAGCTCAGGTCACGATCTCGAGGTCCGTGAGTTTGAGCCCCACGTCGGGCTCTGGGCTGATGGCTCAGAGCCTGGATGGAGCCTGCTTCCAATTCTGCGTCTCCCTCTCTCTCTGCCCCTCCCCCGTTCATGCTCTGTCTCTCTCTGTCTCAAAAAAACAAATAAACGTTAAAAAAAAAATTAAAAAAAAAGAAAATTTTACACTTAACTCCATCCTCAAAGAATAGACATTGTCTATTAAATTTCCTTGATATAAGTCTTATAGCAAAATCATCTCCAAATCACCAATAGGTACAGCTATTTCCCATGAAACTGTGGCTTTCTTTCAAAAAAGCAAACACTGTAGAGAAAAGAATTTGAGTTTTTCTCACTATAAATGAAATGTTACTTCTGATTCTTAAAGAAGCTATGAGGAAGAGGTTTGGAAATTAGAGGGAGTGGACCGAGTACCTCGCTTTGCTTTAAAATGCATGACACAGTGGGGAAAGTTATGGCTTAGTAGTTAGAAGCCCTGGTCAGTGTGGCTAACCTCTTGGGGCCTCATTTTCGTCATCTATAAAACAACACTTTGGATCAAATAATCAACTGTTACAATCCTGGTTTTGATTCACTATCAAGTTGATGCTGTTCATCTAAGATATGAATGGCAACTTGAAGAGTAAGTTTTGAAGGATTCTCTGGGCACTGTGTCTCTTTCAGCTCCTTGAACATTTCAGAGTCTTTTCAATGCTTTGACAAGGTGCCAAGGAATTTCTAAATCCTTCAACATATCTATATTAAATTGTAAGCCTCAAAGGTGACCTCAAATGTATTATATGCTATGATCTGTAGAACTCTTCCCTTCAGCGCACCAGTGCAAAGACAGGTCTCCAAAACAAATGTCATTACCAAACTATTTTAAATCCATCATATTTGCTAATTAGCCACTGGATAAAAACAACCTTGGTCTTGGCATCTAAGACCTTTTTTATTCTGGACCATATGTACCCATATTTCACTCTTTTCTGCCTGAACCATCTGCTCCAGAAATATAATTTTCAAATAATCATGCCCCGAATATATTTAGCATGAGTTCTGTTCATTCCTCCTTGTAAGTCTTCCCTGCATTAAGAAATGGCCCCTCTTCAACAAAACTTTTTCTTCAAGAACCAAGTCAAATCCCATTTTTTCATTGAACCCTTTTTTTAAATTCTTCCTGCACTTATTTAGCTAAAAGTACTCATTATACAATTATTACACATAATATCTAATAACGCATACTTGCCTGCCTCTCTATCTCTCCATCTCTCCCCTTTGGCTCACTTTTTTTCCTCTCTCTCTCTCTTTTCTCACCTTACCATCAAGATTTCAATTTCTAGGGGTGCCTGGGTGGCTTAGTCGGTTAGGCGTCCCACCCTTGATTTCAGCTCAAGTCACGATCTTGGGGTGAGATTGAGTCTTGTATTGAGCTCTGCACTGGGCATGGATCCTGATTGAGATTCTCTCTCTCCCTCTCCTTCTGCTCCTCTCCTACTTGTGTGCTCTGTCTCTCTCTCTCTCTCTCTCAAAGTAATTAATTAATTAATTAAAAAAAGATTTTAGAGTCTGATAAAAAAGAATCAGGTGTTATAACACTTTATAACTTCAAAAGAACCTACCACGATTTTAAACATAAAAGTTGTGATGGTTAATTTTATATGTTAATTAATTCTCTTTGTCACAAGGTGCCCATATTTGACTGGATACCATTTCTGGGTATGTCTCTGAGGGTGTTTCTAGATGCGATTGTCATTTAAGTGGTAGACAGAGTGAAGTAGATTGCCCTCCCCACTGTGGATGGACATCATCCAATCCCTGGAGAGCCCAAATAACACAAAAAGATGGGAAGAGAGAAAATTCACACTCTCTGCTTGACTGAGTAGCTCTTCTCCTGCCCTCGGGGTGAGACTGAAACCATCAACACCCCTGGTTTTCGTGCCTAAGAACTTACACCACATGTTTTCCCTGTTCTCAGGCCTTCAGACTCAGAATGGAGCCACCTTAGCACTTTTTCTGGGTCTCCGGGTTGGGGGTAGTAGACCTTGGGACATCTCAGCCTTCACGTGGGTAATTCCTTACAATAAATCTCCTACTGGTTCTGTCTCTCTGAAGAAATCTGAATAAAACAAGAGTCAATTTACATATGAAAATGTAGAAATAAAGCTCTGTTTTCTCATGTAAAACAGAAAAAAAAAATGTGCTCTGCTTTCATGAAGAGAGAAATAAAAGATTTAAAACTCTTGACACATAGAATATATTTATTGTTGAAAATTAAAGCTATGATGAAAAATAACTAACTATTAGTGGTAATGGTATTTTTTGCAAGAAACAAAATGATCTAGCATGTAGAAAGGTAAACTCGAGATCATTAATCTCTGATGATGTTTTTTCCTTGCAGTATATGAATTGTTTTAAAATGTAAGTTCATGGTGACTTAAAGTGTCTCCAATACTGAGAGGAAAAAAAATGGAAATATAAGAGACAACTTAATTCTCCTATATGTATATAAAATATATAGCTTCTCTTTGAAGTTTTAGACAGCCAGTTGGGCGGCTGTACATTGCTTTTTCATCGGTAGCTTGAAAATTGATTTACTTGGGTTCACTATCTTTTAGCTGTCTACCACTATGAGACAAATTGACCCCACGTATTAGGGGAAAAAAGGATATGTGAGCAGCTATAAAATGCACTTCCAAAGTAAATTCATGATTTTACCATTTTTTCCCAACTATTTCTTACCTTACTACATAATCATGCATTTTCTTACCCAGGAAGCAGTGGTTTACACAAGGAACGGATTTTTTTCTTTCCTTTATAGTAAGTTAAAAAATTTGAGGTATTCACATTCAGGCAAATGAAGCTAGCAAATTGAAAACAAAACAAAATGAAAAATTTGAAAATCACTTCTTGAATCTAATAACCCTACCAGTAAAGCAGGTGGCTACGTAGGGAAGTATACATTGTATGTGTTTGCAAACTTCATAAAATGCTATGTTAGGCTTATGTATCAAAAGTCTCTTCCTAATATGTCGACACTTTGGGGGATTATAAATTTAATTCAAAATAGTGCTCATCCCCCTCCTGGTTTTCAGCCTTTTTTGACTCTTGCTCAAATACCTACTAATCTCTCGGTGTGATTGATTCATTTTAACCAGTAAATATTCTGTTGTTGTTTTATACTCATCCTCTAGCTGCTTTTAGAAGTTCCTCGTTATTTTCCAGTGTAGGTAAGGAACAAGTTTACATTTCTTTCATAAGTTGTAAGAAAGATTGCATGGCATGCCCGAAAGACGTGTTCTCTCACCCATGTTTTTACGTTTCCCTTTTCCCTTAAACACTGCCCCAGTTTCTTACCTCAGTCCTCCCTAGGATCTTCAACACTTGTAATCTAAATGTCTTCAAGTCTTCCTTCTAAATCCCTCATACTTCTTCTATTCTTGCCATATAAAAAATGCTCAGAGGATAAGCAACCATAACAGAAATAATCTATAAAAAATTCCCAAGGCTTACTAGATTTAATGAAGCAGTCGAATAAATATTATTATAAAATCTATTTTCTGCCACCGTATGTCTTTTTCTGACATCAATATCGTGTAATTTTCCCACACCGATTTTCTAACACTCTCACATCTACGGGGGGCCCAACAATTCGATTCATTTCTAACCCTAATACTTGAAGTTAGTGCAAACCCCTTAGATTAAGGGCTCAGTGTTACAATTCTGTCTCTACTTGAGAGCCATGAGCCACCAGACCACCTACACTTTGACTCATAGATGATTCAGGAAAGTGTTCTACTTGCTCTTTCAGTTTATTATAAAGGATACAATTCAGAAACAACCAAATGGAAGAGATTCATGGGGCAAGGTATGAGGAATAGCAGCATGCCACACTAACACCCTTTGATGTATTCACAATCCCAGAAACTTCCCAAACCCTGTTCTTTAGAGTTTGAAAAGTAGCTCTAGTACAGAGTAATGACTGATGAAGTCATTGGCTATTGGTGACTGATTTCCATCTCCAGCTCCTTCCCTTCCCTAGGGGTTGGGCTTTGGGCTGAAATTGCCAACCCTCTAATCCCTTGATTGTTTCCCCTGGCTACCAGCCCCTATTCAGAAGATATCTTCGCTCCCCCCAAAAAAAAAAAAAAAAAAAAAAATCACTTCAGTGGCATAAATTCGGGTGTAGTTGAACAGGGTTTGATATGAATAATAAAAGGAGTTCCTACAATTCAACATGGTTTGAGGAACTCTGTACCTTGAACCAAATCTAGGACAAAAATCAAATATATATATATATATATTTCTGTGTACTTTCTCCTCCAGGTTCTTCCTAAACTACTGAAAGAAGGATTCTTGCTGACTCTCTTATATTGAAGACCGATTGGGTGACTGAATAATTATTTAGCTCCCCATTATCTTCCTCTTCTTTTTAACTTATGATAACAATAGTTTGGCCTCCCTCCCAGATGCTAGGGAAAAGAACATTTTAAATCAGATGATTTTGCTATTTTCTTAGGAGCAGTCCTTGAAAGGTCAATAAACAACTATAATTACTAGAAAAATTAAGTTTAGGACTTGTCTATACATTACCCATATATCTAATTGGATAAACTATATTAGATTGTTTTACCATTTTTCTTTTCTGCGTACGTATTTTTTATTCTGTAACCAAGCTAAAAGCTTTTTTAGGCAAAGTTGCTTAGGCATTTGTAATATTTCCCAAAGCAATAAAAATAAAAACTTTAATATAACAGATATTTCTTAAAATTTCTGTTGTATGCATTTAACATCTAAGTGCACTTGACATTTTACATAAAACAAAAGTGAGTTTTTTGTGAATTTATAATTGATAATGAATAACAGATTAAAGGTAACAGAAGGGAAAGAAAGAAGCATATGTGAAGGAAAATAGGAACACTTAAATAGTTATTTTCAAAATAGATTAAATAATTAATTTTAAATAGGCTATTTTAATAAACACATCTATTATTTTATATGTAAAATTTCTTTATATTTTTCTCTCTCCATATATATGTCATGTATATTTCCTTATATATTTCATTTACAGTTGTTTAATATTCTGTATGTGATGGTACCAATATGTTCAAGTTTAAATCTGTTGGTGTATTTCCTTGCTGATTTGTTTACTGGTTTGTTTTCTCTTGAGTTTCATATGTTCTTTGAAGGCACTTTGAAAGTGAAAGGACTTTGAATGCTTTTTGAATGTGAACTGATCACTTCATCCTTATGGGTGGGAGACCCAAAGACTTCTAGAATTTGCTTCTAATTCCGCCAGTAGCTGAGGTTCCCAGTAACCTGGGATCAAACTAGTCCTCCTTGAGGATCCTGGCTCAATGGAGAATCGCAGCTTTAGAGACCATGTCACATACCACTGGCCCACATTTCAGGATCTGGATAGTAATACCACTACTGACCACTGCTCAAGGTCATCCCCATTTTAGAGGGGGCCATTTCTTAGGACCCAAGGCATTCACTGCTCCAACCCCAGAGCACAAGACTTTTCCTTCACTGTGTGACTCATCCATAGTCATATCAGCACTCGTGGTTGAGTCCATGCAATGCCTGATCCTCATCTGAACTACCAGCAAAACCACAGTTCTCTCCATTAGGTCTTTCTTCAGGGTATCATGGATGCTCAGTTTGTTATCCTGTTCTTCAACCATGGTGACTGATGGCTTACACCATAACTCAAATGAAGGCTCTATTTAATATCATCTTTCCTTAGTACCTAATAATTTGGAAATTGTAAAAGGCAGAGTCAAAATAAATAACAAAACAAGAACCTATCATTTACCTCCTCTAAAGGGGAAACATGTATATCCTTTCCTTCTCTTAGAAAGACGCATTCAGGGGCACCTGGGTGGCTCAGTCAGTTAAGCATCTGACTTCAGCACAAGTCATGATCTCATGGTTTGTGAATCTGAGACCTTCATAGAACTGTCTGCCATCAGCACAAAGCCTGCCTCGGGGCCTTCTGTCCCTCTGTTTCTCTGCCCCTCCCCTGCTTTTCACTTTCTCTCTCAAAAATAACTAAACATTAAAAAAAGAGAATGAGAGGTATTCAAATAAGATGATCCAGTATTTAAACTAATTACCTTTGAAAAAGACAAAGTATTAAAACAAAATTAAAAAAACAAACAAACAGAAAAAGTCCTTTTCTTAGAATTGGAAATACTGTCTATTATTTTTTATGATGTTGAGTTTCTTCAAGTCTGGAAACAAACACAGTTTGAATTTGCATGCCCGTGTGGAAAGACCTGAAAAACAAAGAGAACAGTAAAAACAACCAAAAAAATTGTTTTTAATGAAAGAACATTTTTTGTTTAAGTTTTTCCAAAGTAACGAATTTCCACAATCTCAAGACACCGAAAGTCCAGTACTGCCTCCTTTTAACTGCATTTTCTCCATAACCGAAAAATTTAGAATTTTATGGCACAGATTTATTTTTGAAAATGGAAACTGACTTATGAGGAGTTTTATGAAGCAAAGGGAGGTAGATTTGCAAACTGAAAAATACATCCATTACAAAGATGAGAAAAATAAAACATTCCACACTGTAAAAGTTTTACAAAAAAGCAGAATCAAACATCTCCCATTGCAATCTCAGTAAAATGTATGGTTGTGGAATCCCAAAGAATAGTCTCCACAACTCTGCCAAAAGAAAGAAAGACAGTCATCATAGTGTTACTTACATGCAAAAGTTAAGAATGGTAACACATGCATTGGATTAGTAAAAGCTGAGGATAAAAGCAAATCCCAACAGGAAAGTATCACTCAGTCATGTCGGTAGCTCTCTTTATGTGACCCAGATCCTTTGTTTTCAAATGGCAGAATTCTTCTTCAAATTCATGCAATCAAATAAGAATTATTTTATGTAGATGAAATGCAAGTTCTTATAGCTGGATCTTGGTGCTCAAACTATTTGATAAGTTCCAACGTTTGCTACTCTTTCTTCTTCTACTCTCACTCTGGTTTCTTTACGTTGGCTTGATTCTCAAACATTCTCTCTCTCTCTCTCTCTCTCTCTCTCTCTCTTTTAATGTTTATTTTTGAAAAAGAGAGAGACAGAGCATGAGCAGGGTAGGGGCAGAGAGAGAGGGAGACACAGAATCCAAAGCAGGCTCCAGGCTCTGAGCTGTCAGTACAGAACTCCATGCGAGGTCTTGAACTCAGGAGCCTTGAGATCATGACTTGAGCTGAAGTCAGACATTTAACCAACTGAGCCACCCAGGAGCCCCACACATTGTCTTATTAAAACTGCTAAAAAGAGACAGAGGAAGATGGAGGTGTAGGAGGACGCTGGGCTCACCGTGTCCTGCTGATAACTTAGATTCCACCCACATCTGCCTAAATAACCCCGAAAACCGCCAGAAGACTAGCAGAACGGACTCTCTGGACCCAAGAGTAGACGAGAGGCCACAGAAGAGGGTAGGAAGGGCGGAGAGGTGGAGAGGCGGTGCGCGCTATAGGGACTGGTGGGAGGGAGCCAGGGCAGTGGAGGGGCAGCCCGCCTGGCAAGGCAGAGCCCCTGAAGTCTTGCTTGCAAAAGTGGAGGGGCCGGACTCCATGGGTTCTGACAGCCAGCGGGACTTAACATCTGGAATGTTATAAGTCAACAGCTCTGCTCGGAGAGAGGGAGGGCTAGAGGACAACAGGAGGGAGAGGTGTTGAGCCCAGGAGGACAGAGCTCAGCTTGGCAGGGAACAAAGGCGCTGGGAAGCACCATCTCCCTCGCCCATCCCCCAGCCAAAATCCCAAAGGCAACCAGTTCCCATCACGGAACTTGCTTGCACCACGCAAACACCCAACGTTGTGCTTCTGTGGACCCATCCCTCTGATGGGTCTGCCTCCCTCCCGGTGCCACAGGGCTCCTCCCGAAGTGGACCACTGAAGGCAAAGCAAGGCGAGTTTGCCCCTCCCGCCCCTGTGCACCTTGCAGATCTACCCTGGCTAATACGCCAGATCCCATCAAAGTAGCACCACAAGCCTGGCAGGGTGCAAGTAGCCCAGACAGGGGCCACACAACTCCACAGTGAGTCCTGCCCCTGGGAGAGGGGAAGATAAGGTACACACCAGTCTGACTGTGGCCCCGATAGTGTGCTGGGGGCATACATCAGGTCTGACGGTGGCCCCACCCACCAACGCAAGTTACTCCAGACGGCACAGAGGAAGAGACCTACAGTTTTGTGCCACCCCAGAGACTATCCAAAATGACGAAACAGAAGAATTCTCCTCAAAAGAAACTTCAGGAAGTAGTGACAGCTAACGAACTGATCAAAAACAATTTAAGCAATGTAACAGAAAATGAATTTAAAATAATAGTCATAAAATTAATCGCTGGGCTTGAAAAAAATATAGAGGACAGCAGAGAATCTATTACTACGGAGATCAAGGGATAAGAAACAGGAGGAGCTAAAAAATGCTATAAATGAGCTGCAAAATAAAATGGAGGCGACCACAGCTCGGATTGAAGAGGCAGAGAAGAGAATAGATGAATTAGAAGATAAAATTATGGAAAAAGAGGAAGCTGAGAAAAAGAGAGATAAAAAAAATCCAAGAGTATGAGAGGAGAATTAGAGAACTAAGTGACATAATTAAATGTAATAATATATGAATAATTGGGATTCCAGAGGAGGAAGAGAGAGGGAAAGGTGATGAAGGTGTACCTGAAGAAATCATATTGAGAACTTCCCTGATCTGGGGAAGGAAAAAGTCATTGAAATCCAAGAGGCACAGAGAACTCCCTTCAGACATAACTTGAATCGATCTTCTGCACGACATATCAAAGTGAAACTGGCAAAATACAAGGATAAAGAAAATATTCTGAAAGCAGCAGGGATAAACATGCTCTAACATATAAAGGGATACCGATAAGACTAGTGACGGATCTATCTACTGAAACTTGGCAGGCCAGAAAGGAATGGCAGGAAATCTTCAATGTGATGAACAGAAAAAATATGCAGCCGAGAATCCTTTATCCAGCAAGTCTGTCACTTAGAATAGAGAGATAAAGGTCTTCCCAAACAAACAAAAACTAAAGGAATCCATCACCACTAAACCAGCCCTACAAGAGATCCTAAGGGGGACTCTGTGAGTGAAATGGTGAAAGGACCACAAAGTACCAGAGAAATCAATACAAGCATGAAACCTACAGACATCACAATGACTCTAAACCCATATCTTTCTATAATAACACTGAATGTAAATGGACTAAATGTGCCAGCCAAAAGACATAGGGTATCAGAATGTATAAAAAAAAAAAGACCCATCTATTTGCTGTCTACAAGAGACTCATTTTAGACTTGAGGACACCTTCAGATTGAGAGTGAGGGGATGGAAATCTATTTATCATGCCACTGGAAGTCAAAAGAAAGCTGGAGTAGCCATACTTATATCAGACAAACTGGACTTTAAATTAAAGGCTGTAACAAGAGATGAAGAAGGGCATTATATACTAATCACAGGATCTATCCATCAGGAAGAGCTAACAATTATAAATGTCTATGTGCCGAATATGGGAGCCCCGAAATATATAAAACAATTACTCACAAACATAAGCAACCTTATTGATAAGAATGTGGTAATTGCAGGGGACTTTAACACTCCACTTACAGAAATGGATAGATCATCTAGACACATGGTCAATAAAGAAACAAGGGCCCTGAATGATACATTGGATCAGATGGACTTGACAGACATATTTAGAACTCTGCATCCCAAAACAACAGAATATACTTTCTTCTCAAGTGCACATGGAACATTCTCCAAGATAGATCACATACTGGGTCACAAAACAGCCCTCCATAAGTATATAAGAATTGAGATCATACCATACACACTTTCAGACCACAATGTGATGAAGCTTGAAATCAACCACAGGAAAAAGTCTGGAAAACCTCCAAAAGCATGGAGGTTGAAGAACACCCTACTAAAGAATTAATGGGTCAACCAGGCAGTTGGAGAAGAAATTAATAAATATATGGAAACAAATGAAAATGAAAATACAACAATCCAAACACTGTGGGATTCAGCGAAGGCAGTCCTGAGAAGAAAATACATTGCAATCAAGGCCTATCTCAAGAAACAAGAAAACTCCCAAATACAAAATCTAACAGCACAACTAAAGGAAATAGAAGCAGAGCAGCAAAGACAACCCAAACCCAGCAGAAGAAGAGAAATAATAAAGTGCAGGGCAGAAGTAAACAATATAGAATCTAAAAAAAAAACAAACAAAAAAAAAACAAAAGCAAAAAAAAACTGTAGAGCAAATCAATGAAACCAAGAGTTGGTTTTTTGAAAAAATAAACAAAATTGATAAACCTCTAGCCAAGCTTCTCAAAAAGAAAAGGGAGATGACCCAAATAGATAAAATCATGAATGAAAAAGGAATTATTACAACAATCCCTCAGAAATACAAGCAATTATCAGGGAATACTATGAAAAATTATATGCCAACAAACTGGACAAACTGGAAGAAATGGACAAATTCCTAAACACCCACACACTTCCAAAACTCAAACAGGAAGAAATAGAAAGCTTGAACAGACCCATAACCAGAGAAGAAATTGAATCACTTATCAAAAATCTCCCAACAAATAAGAATCCAGGACCAGACGGCTTCCCAGGGGAATTCTACCAGACATTTAAAGCAGAAATAATACTTATCCTTCTCAAGCTATTCCAAAAAGTAGAAAGGGAAGGAAAACTTTCAGACTCATTCTATGAAGCCAGCATTACTTTGATTCCTAAACCAGACAGAATCCCAGAAAAAAAAAAAAAAAAAAAAAAAAACTACAGGCCAATATCCCTGATGAATATGGATGCAAAAATTCTCAATAAGATACTAGCAAATCAAATTCAACAGCGTATTAAAAGAATTATCCACCATGATCAAGTGGGATTCATTCCTGGGCTGCAGGGCTGGTTCAACATTCACAAATCAATCAATGTGATACATCACATTAATAAAAGAAAATATAAGAACCATATGATCGTGTCGATATATGCAGAAAAAACATTTGACAAAATTGAGCATTGTTTTCTTAATAAAAACCCTGGAGAAAGTTGGGATAGAAGGAATATACTTAAACATCATAAAAGTTGTTTATGAAAAGCCCACAGCTAATATCATTCTCAATGGGGAAAAACTGAGAGCTTTCTCCCTGAGATCAAGAACACGACAGGGATGTCCACCCTCACCCTTGTCGTTTAACATAGTGTTGGAAGTTTTAGCATCAGCAATCAGACAACAAAAGGAAATCAAAGACGTCAAAATTGGCAGAGATGAAGTTAAGCTTTCACTTTTTGCAGATGACATGATATTATACATGGAAAATCTGATAGACTCCACCAAAAGTCTGCTAGAACTGATACATGAATTCAGCAAAGTCGCAGGATACAAAATCAATGTACAGGAATCATTTGCATTCTTATACACTAATAATGAAGCAACAGAAAGACAAATAAAGAAACTGATCCCATTCACAATTGCACCAAGAATCATACAATACCTAGGAATAAACCTAACCAAAGATATAAAAGATCTGTATGCTGAAAACTATAGAAAGCTTATGAAGGAAATTGAAGAAAATATAAAGAAATGGAAAAACATTCCGTGCTCATGGATTTGAAGAATAAATACTGTTAAAATGTCAATACTACCCAAAGCGATCTACACATTCAATGCAATCACAATCAAAATGGCACCAGCATTCTTCTCAAAGCTAGAACAAGCAATCCTAAAATTTGTATGGAACCACAAAAGGACCCGAATAGCCAAAGTAATTTTGAAAAAGACCAAAGCAGGAGGCATCACAATCCCAGACTTTAGCCTCTACTACAAAGCTGTAATCATCAAGACAGCAAGGTATTGGCACAAAAACAGACACATAGACCAATGGAATAGAATAGAAACACCAGAACTAGACCCACAAAAGTATGGCCAACTAATCTTTGACAAAGCAGGAAAGAATATCCAATGGAAAAAAGACAGTCTCTTCAACAAATGGTGCCGGGAGAACTGGACAGCAACATGCAGAAGGATGAAACTAGACCACTTTCTTACACCATTCACAAGAATAAACTCAAAATGGATAAACGACCTGAATGTGAGATAGGAGACCATCAAAACCCTAGAGGAGAAAGCAGGAAAAAAACCTCTCTAACCTCAGCTGCAGCAATGTCTTACTTGACACATGCCCAAAGGCAAGGGAATTAAAAGCAAAAGTGAACTATTGGGACCTCATGAAGATAAAAAGCTTCTGCACAGTAAAGGAAACAATCAACCAAACTAAAAGGCAACCAACGGAATGGGTAAAGATATTTGCAAATGACATATCGGACAAAGGGCTAGTATCCAAAATCTATAAAGAGCTCACCAAACTCAACACCCAAAAAACAAATAATCCAGTGAAGAAATGCACAGAAAACATGAATGGACACTTCTCTAAAGAAGACATCCAGATGGCCAACAGGCACATGAAAAGATGCTCAACGTCGCTCCTTATCAGGGAAATACAAATCAAAACCACACTCAGATATCACCTCACGCCAGTCAGAGTGGCCAAAATGAACACATGAGGAGAATATAGATGCTGGAGAGGATGTGGAGAAATGGGAACCCTCTTGCACTGTTGGCGGGAATGCAACCTGGTGCAGCCTCTCTGGAAAACAGTGTGGAGGTTCCTCAAAAAATTAAAAATAGACCTACCCTATGACCCAGCAATAGCACTGCTAGGAATTTACCCAAAGGATACAGGAGTGCTGATGCATAGGGGTACTCGTACCCCAATGTTTATAGAAGCACTCTCAACAATAGCCAAATTATGGAAAGAGCCTAAATGTCCATCAACTGATGAATGGATAAAGAAATTGTGGTTTATATACACAATGGAATACTGCGTGCAATGAGAAAGGATGAAATATGGCCTTTTGTAGCAACGTGGATGGAACTGGAGAGTGTGATGCCAAGTGAAATAAGTCATACGGAGAAAGACAGATACCATATTGTTTTCACTCTTATGTGGATCCTGAGAAACCTAACAGAAGTCCATGGGGGAGGGGAAAAAAAAAAAATAGAGGTTAGAGAGGGTGAGAGCCAAAGCATAAGAGACTCTTAAAAACTGAGAACAAACTGAGGGTAGATGAGAGTTGGAGAGGGAGGGGAGGGTGGGTGATGGGTATTGAGGAGGGCACATTTTGGGATGAGCACTGGGTGTTGTATGGAAACCAATTTGACAATAAATTTGATATTAAATAAATAAATAAATAAATAAATAAAACTGCTAATTCACCAGACCCACCTCTGATCAGCTTACCAAATCTAGAATTCAGAGTCCCAGGGAATATCCTGGATTGTCTCTTTGAACCAACCATCATCACTTATGCATCCCTGAATTAATAATTGTGGACACGGAGATGGGACACAAATTGGGCCGGTGCGGATCTTGCATTGTTTTTTTAAGAACTACAGATGTGGGGTTAGTCCATCCTAAAACAAATGGATCTAGAGTTGAGAAATGTTACCCCTTCCCCTCTCTCCAAATTGGATGATGTTGCTAGAACATCAAAAATTGATATTTGGGAATAAAAAAACAAAAACAAAACAGCTATTCCTAACTATACTTTCCCTGTTTCTAGAATAAATACATATCAGAAAATATTTCTGGGGTGCCTGGGTGGATCAGTCGGTTAAGCATCCAACTTCAGCCCACGTCATGATCCCAAGCTTCGTGGGTTCGAGCCCCACGTCGGGCTCTGTGCTGACAGCTCAAAGCCTGGAGCCTGCTTTGGATTCTTTCTCTCCCTCTGTCTCTGTCTCTGTCTCTGTTTCTGTCTCTGTCTCTGTCTCTCTCTCTCTCTGCCTCTCCCCTGCTTGCACTCTGCCTCTCTGTCTCCCAATAAATAAATAAATATTCAAAAAATTTTTAAAAAAAGAAAATATTTCTTAGCACAAAATATAAGTGTACTGATTACAAACAAGTCTCTTTTTTTATCAACACACACATATGTGCATGTGTAAAAGTTATAATAGGTCTTTCCGGAGACAATTACTTAATTTGCAAACATTACCAAAATGAGGAGACTTTCTGGATTAATAAATGTATGCACTGGAGAAAATAAGTAAGTGTAAATAAAACACTGTGCTTGTCCATTCCCACCTATGGGGATGCTTAAAATCATTATTCTGCACAATGTACCATGATTAAAGTTCTAGATAGCCTGTCTGAACCAGTAGTCTTGCAAAACACTTGGTAAAGGAAATGAAAAATTTCCTTTCGAGAGTAGAGTAAAATAAATATAAAGCAATCTGAAAGCAACTTTTTCACAAAGAAAACATGCTCACTCCTCCCTGATCATTTTGCTCTGCTGATGCTTTTAAAAATTATTTTTCCAACTAATTTCCTTTCAAAAATCGCCCTCATAATACTTCCACCACTAACATTTAAATGTTGTTTCTCCATTGTCAGTTAAGAGAACCAGTAGATTCCGGGGTGACGTTGCAAATAAAGAACCAAAACAGGAAACAGTATAAAGATTTTTTTTCTCTCTCCTGCTCACCTCAAAATGTCAGCACTGTCTGTTTTAAGAGCTGATGCAGCACCTTAAAAATATTTATTTTGTTGTTTTTTTAGTTCTTCTAGGCACTCTAGGAAAAAGAACCATTTAGACCTTTCAGAAGAAAACTGACTATTTTGATATGTGATGAGGGAGTGAGGGGCAAGCTGAAGGCATAATACAGGCTGGCACCCACCCTCCACCCCCCAGGTGGAATACGTGTGATATTCTTTGGACAATCCTGGCTACCCAAGAACAAAGAAGAGGGGTTTCAGTGTTTGCCATGGTGATGCGGGACACTAAGGCAAATGAAAAATTAATTTCCCTTACTGCCAACAGCCCATTGACAAGTCCTTGAAACCTGCAGAGTGACCTCCCTCTAGGAGTTCATCTGCCTTGATGATACTTTGCTAGGGCCAAAAGGGAATCTCAGCTTGACATTATCCCAACCTTGAGGATCCTGTAAGTCTACTTCCTTTATCTCAACTGCCCCAAGATATATACTGTCCATCATACTCCAAGCTTATGGCCCCGGCCCCCCAATATACATCTGAAGGGTCTCATGACTGAGGTTTCATTAAAACGGTAATAAATGGCATTTCCCTAGCAACAGCTAGCCCCTCAAGGTCCTGGAATCCTTGTTTCCAAAATATCTTAGAGTCTTACTCTATCTCTGCCCCCCTCCCATCCTGAGGGTATATAATGAGTTACTTGTCATGACCCCAGTTCAGCTCTTCCTGCTCATGGGTCCTGTTCCCCGGCTTTAATAAAATCTTGTCCCTTGGCTCCAGATCACCCCCCACTATCACCCAAAACTCCATCAATGTGTACTTCTCATTCCTATACTTCTGACATTTTATGTATAATTTAAAATAAAAATTGGCTACACAAATTTATCCTGTTTAATATCTCTGACATTTCTTTCTTTTCCTTCTTTCTTTTCTTTCTTCCCTTTCTTCCCTTTCTTTCTTTCTTTCTTTCTTTCTTTCTTTCTTTCTTTTTCTTTCTTTCTTTCTTTCTTTCTTTCTTTCTTTCTTTCTTTCTTTTCTCTTTTTTTCTTTCAACACAGAATATAGCTTCCTTACTCAGATTAACTGGCATCTCAAGTTTCCAGTATATATTTCCTATATACTTAAAATATGTTCAGACTGGCGAAAATAAGTAAATATCAACAATGAAAATTAAAGACTAACTAGCATGAGACTGACATACGAAATATTCAGTGAAGTAAAATCCTAAGTTCCAAGCTCGTCTGCTTTAGAAGTCATCTCTTCAAACCTTTGGAAAAGCCTGCAGAAGAAAATTTACCATATACTATAAGAGGCTAAACAGGTACTAACAAACTCAAGATTTTATGTAGGTCCAACTTTATTGCTCAGCATGTAAAACAAAACCTACATTCAGGAACAAGTTTCTGTCCCATGTTTGAATTTCCACATATCTTCTAAGACATGCCACTTTTAATTTAGTTTTATACTACTTGGATACATGTCACTTGTCTTCTAGCAGTTTGAACTTTTCAAATATACAAACTTTGTCAAGTTTACATTTAGACCTGTGCATACGTAGTCTGTGGGACACTGAATGCTTAAATATTTTTGAAAGGCCACAATAGGTAAGTCAGTTCTTGGACTTTGTGATTTTCCAAGACGTCTGATAGACAATGCTATTGCCTCAGAAATCTGCCTACACCTCCTAAGAGAGAGAGAGAGAGAGAGAGAGAGAGAGAGAGAGAGAAATCAGTTCCTTGAAATCCTTCGCATATTTTCTATTGTTATTGTTGGGGAGGAAGATGTTCCTCCGCCCTACGCTCCTTCTAGCTGGGCTTAGAATCAAATTGACTCGAGACAGATTAACAGGAGAAAATAAAATTTAATAGACGTATGTACAGGGAGTCCACATAGACATGAAGATTATCTGAGGTAAGGAGAAGGGCAGGATCTGAGGACACAAAGGGGAGAAAGCTCATTAGCAAGGAGAAAAGAGATATTTGGGAAAAAATAAGATTGCTCTATTATGTAGGTAAGTTCCTTCCTTAAAGGGGAATTCTCTTCCCTTTGCAAGCTCTCCTTCCCAAGTAAATTTAAGCAGTGAGCTTTTCCTGCATCTGCTGAGTTTTTATTACTTTTTTAAAAAAAATTAATTGGCATATTTGGTTGAGGTTTCAGCGGTTAGGTTGTGATGTATTTAATTTTTTTTAACGTTTATTTATTTTTGAGACAGAGACAGAGAATGAGCAGGGGAGGGGCAGAGAGAGGGTGACACAGAACCCGAAGAAGCAGGCTCCAGGCTCTGAGCTGTCAGCACAGAGCCCGACGTGTGTCTCGAACTCATGAACTGAGAGATCATGACCTGAGACGAAGTCAGATGCCTAACTGACTGAGCCACCCGGGCGCCCCAAGTTTTTATTACTTTTAACTCAAAATAATCTTAATGCCAAAGTGGCACATTTGGGGACATTTCATCCTTCACCCCCTCGTTACAGCTTGACATTTATCAGAATTTACTATCTATAATACCTCTATGACCTTATTTCCCAAACTAGATTTTGAGTTATTACAAAACAGACATCATATCTGTTTTCAGATAAATAATGGTCTTGATGCAAGGCATTTGAATTCAAAACGTCAACAACGTCTCCATCGCTTCCAGTTAATTTTTAATTTTTGTCTGACGTCAGACGTTCTTTCTGCCTGGTGACAGTGCAAAATCTTCCAAATTCTCAAGACTCCAACACAACTTTTATTTTATTTTATTTTTTACCTCCTTCGTTGATGACTACTCTGCCTTTGCGTGGAGGCCCTCTGAAATCACCTCCCTCATTTCACCTCTTCATTTTTGCCAACATCTACATTTACATTTATTCACATCCCCCCCCATAAATGTCTACAGTCTTCTCATTCTAAACAAATAAAAACAAGCAATGAATTCTCCATGTACCCTCTATCCTATCCAGTCTATGATTTTACTGATCCCTCTTTCCTTCAAGGGTTTTTTGAAAGTCGGTGAGGGCTGGAGGAAGTCAGGGAGTATGAACAGAGATGTGAAGAGCACGAATCCCAACACGCATCAAAATTGGCAAATCTGGATAAGAAGAAAGAGCTAGAAAATCTACCTCATATAAAAGGGATACAACATCAGGGATGCTGAGAAATGCAGATTAAAAAAAAATAATGAGACCAAGAAAGAAGAAGTAATAATGACAATGTCAATTGCTGAACGCTCATAATGGGCCAGACAGGTACCATGTTGAGGACTTAGCATATAGTCATACAGGTAGCACCTGGGAGTTATTTAACAATATAATTATAAAGGTTGGCCACACTGTCTTCTAACTGTAGCGGTGGGTGACAGAAGAGAAAATCGGCTGTCCCTCCCCTCCCAGAGACCACAAACCACTTGGGAGATGAGCCTAACGTTCATGAAATAGATACAGAAACAAATACAAACTTAAATAGTTCAGTGCTGAATTTCATAAGGGCAGATTTCAATTTCTGGAGGGTATTGGAGAATAAAGTATCCAGTAGAGTAGGCACAAATAATTCCGATAGAAATGAAACAAAAAATCTTGAAAAGTTAGTGTGATTCAAAATAGTTAAGTGAAGAGGGAATTCTCCACAAAGGAAAAGCTTGAGCATGAAAATAGAAGCCAGAATGACCAGTGATGTAATTTGAAGTGTTGGGGTGCCGAGCCAATGGCCAGGAAAGAATTCTTGAGACATCTTTAGTGCAAAAAGGTCATTTTATTAAAGGACAGGATCCATGGGCAGAAAGAGCTGCACTGGGGTTGTGAGAAGTGACTGATTCTATAAGATTTTCCATTCTAAGGAAGGGATGGTGATGTCAGGGTCCCAGGAAATTGAACCTATAGGTTTCTGGAAGTTTTGCTATTGATAAGATTGCTTTTATTTCCCTTGTAAATCATTAAGATAGTAGCAAAGTGATAGAGACTCCTGTCCTGCATGACTATGATCTCTGTCAGTTAACCACTTGTTTTCCCTCTAGCAAAGCATTAACATCAAGACAATTGGGTGTTCCTGGAGAAATGTTATATTCTGTCTGCCTCAAGGATTTGCCAATGGGCTCCAGGTTATAAGGAAGTTTAATTTTATCTACATTTCTTTTGCCTTTGTTCTCCATATCTAAGAAGAAAAGCTAGTAAAAACAAGATAAAAGGGGCAAGCCAGATGTCCCAGGCTGGATACTCCCCTTGCATACGTTTGGCTCCTATAATCTTGCTTGTCTCCAGTGTCCACCAACTGCCTGTGTAGCACCAAGTGTCCCCTCCCCTTTTTCTTTTGTCTCTCAACCTCCTACCATCACAGCCATAAAAGGGAGCCATGCCAAGGTTCCAGGATCAGCCTTTAGAGGTGACTCCCCTAGTCTGGCACTGGTGCGCAGTAAACAGTCTTTTCCTGATTCCCTGAGGGCGTGTGGCTTGTCTCTTCCTAGGCACCAAGTATTTGGTGTAACATATCAATTAGAATCCGCCATCTTTGTTTTGAGTGACAGCGTTGTTAGAGCTAAAGAAACTGGTTGGAAACTTGTAGAAAATAAACATGAACAGTTTGGGGGGAACCAGATTGCAAAGAAGTTAAAAATTCACGTAACATTTGCTCTTTATGAAACTCAGACAAAACTTAAGTCTTGCAGAGTTTGGGGCACCTGGGTGGCTCCGTTGGTGAAGCATCTGACTTCAGCTCAGGTCATGATCTCTAGCTTGTGAGTTCAATCCCCGCGTCAGGCTCTGTGCTGACAGCTTGGAGCCTGGAGCCTGGAGCCTGCTTCAGATTCTGTGTCTCCCTCTCTGTCCCCTTCACTCACACTCTGTGTCTCTCTCCCTCTCAAAAATAAATAAAACATTAAAAAAAATTAAATGTAAAAAGACTTGCAAAGTTGTTTTCATACAAGCTAGAATTAACTTATCCCAATTAGAAATAGTACCAAGTTAGGAATCACAGATTTTCAATAAAATAACAAATGAAAAGAGTTAGAACACAATTTTCTGAATTTGTCATGAGAAAAGGAACATCAGGAAGGCTTTTTTATTTAAGAAATCAGAGTTTGATGCCTTTATGGCTTACCGAATAAGTATACTACATTTTTCTTTTTTAATTTTTACTCATTTTTGAGAGAGAGAGAGAGAGAGAGAGCACACATGTGGGGGAGGGGCAGAGAGAGAGAGAGACAGAGAGACAGAGAGAGAGAGACACAGAATCTGAAGCAGGCTTCAGGCTCCAAGCTGTCAGCACAGAGCCTGATGCAGGGGCTCCAACTCAGACTGTGAGATCATGACCTGAGCTGAAGTCGGATGTTTAACAGACTGAGCCACCCAGGTGCCTCTACACTACGTTTGTCATAAACTATAAATTAATTATAAATGGTTCGATGTTTTAGTACACAGTAGTAACTACACACACCAATGTGGAATTGCATTTTGTGTTATATAAAAAAAGTATTAAGCCTTTGTTATTGCCCACTTATATAAAATAACAAAACTAAAAATAGTTTTGAACTTCTTTGGTCATATTTACCTATCTTTATAATAGGAAAAGATAGGATTCAGTAGGCAGAGAGGAAAAGGTTAGGACCTGAGGACCCTGGGTGGGGAAAAACACCTACTTGGCAACAATGCAGGGAGCATCTGACCACAGCAAACCCCCTCAGGCTTAAGGTTCCTCTTAAGATGGTAACAGACGCCACCTACGTCCCCTCAGGTTCTTGAATTTGACTAAAGACTTAACTAAAAATAAAGTAGTCAACCCACAGGGAACAGTCAAGGCCATAGACCACCCCTCATGCAATGGAAACTAGCCCATCAAAGAGGAGTGACTGGGCATTTAGAGTTACCTAGCCAATAAGGGTAGAATCAGAGAAGGAAGAAGGGAGGAGGAAGTGGGGACCAAAACCCTATCAAACAAAGTCCCTGGGCTAGAGTTTGCGGCTTTCACTTTCAAATGTCCCCTCTCAGCTTGTAAAGACAGCTTTGCCTACCATTCTTCCTTTCTGATCTTATACTCTTAATAAACTTTTGCCTGTGGCTCCTTTTCTGTCCACCTCTTCATTCTTTAAAGCCCAGACCATAAACTCCAGATACTGAGGTACAAAGTCCTGCAACGTTTCTTTGGGGGCTCGCCTAAGACATCGATGTTTTATAACTGTAAGTAAAGAGTAGCCGGCACCCCGTCTTTTCTTTCTATCCTAAATAAAACTCTCAAACCAAATAATGGGCACCCATCAGCCAGTTAAGAGTGAATAGTGCGGCTGCCATTCTCAAGTCTTGGGTGACAGGCTCCTTGGGTCTCCTCCCATATCCCCCAACATAGTTGGGAACATCGGTGTGTTGGAGCCCTAATTTTCTTTCAAGAACCCTCGTATGCACGGGACTCAAGGGAGGCTGAACAGCAATTGAAGGGTCCTGACCAAGGCTGCTGTCTGGTGGACGCCTGAACCTCGTCCCTGACCCTGACGGCCTGTTTGGGTATCAGCCGGAATTCTCCTCTCTTCTGTCTCTAATGTGTGTTTTAGCATCAGATTGTGGGATGTTGGATTTACTATATGTTTGATGGGTTTATAGGAGAGAATATACAGTGTTCTTTCTTGTACTTAATGGTCTTGGGAAAGAAAGATGGAAAGAACTGTGATTTTAACCAAAAGGGCATGACGGCACACCAATTTGAGTTATTTTGCTCAAGCCCTGGTTGAAATTGCCCCCCACCTTTGACCCAAAGGCTGGGGAGAAGGTGGCAACGTCCTCTAGGCCAGCCTCTAAATGCTCCACATTTGTGTTGTTTCTGCAAGGCAGAGGAATGGTTGCCTGTCCTGCATGAGGGATGGATTCTTTTACCAGGATACTTGGGAGCCCTTTTGCTACACTTAGCCCAGTGTATGCCAACTTGTACCAATCTAGATATTTTAAAATGGACACCCATGTGGCTGGAACATATTTATCAGGGCGTTGCTGAAAAAGGCAGGGGAGGGGTGCCTGGGTGGCTCAGTCGGTTAAGCATCCGACTTCGGCTCAGGTCATGATCTCGCGGTCCTTGAGTTCGAGCCCCCCGTCAGGCTCTGTGCTGACAGCTCAGAGCCTGGAGCCTGTTTCAGATTCTGTGTCTCCCTCTCTCTGACCCTCCCCCGTTCATGCTCTGTCTCTCTCTGTCTCAAAAATAAATAAACGTTAAAAAAATAAAAAATTAAAAAAAAAAAAAAAGAAAAAGGCAAGGGAATAGACCTCAACTTTGGCTCTTCCCCTCCCCCAACAGCCGATTTTATCCTTACAAAAAATAGCTTTCTCCAGCCTTTTGAGATATATTTGTAAAGAGGAACAGTTTTATTATGATCGATATATAAATTACTGTTGGGCCAAAATATAAATTAGTGCATCCTTCTACAAACAAAAGAGTCTTGTCTGGTCACAGTCGATACCCTCAAAGTCCCACAGGCAGGAGCCAGAGGGGTAGGAGAAATCAAGGAAGATCGGTCAGCTCCCGGAGGTGAGGTCAAGCCTGGGTAAGAGGACTACTCCCAGCACCTTCGGAGAATGACCGGACTTTTGGCTGCCAGTCACATAGCTATATACCCAGACTTAAAAAAAAAAAACAAAAAACAAAAAACATGTGCTTCTGCTCCCTGCTGTCCACCTTATCCAGGCCTTCCCTGTAATGTAACAGGCCTGGTTTCCCCTACCTAAACCTAGAATGCCAGGAGGAGTGACCCAGGAAAGCACCCCCAGTCTGATAAGATTACAAGTTCCTTTTTCATTACAAGACTTAAGGCGGATCAAAGGAGATCTAGGTAAATTTTCTGACGATCTGGATAAGTATATAGAGGGTTTTCAGAATATTCTGTATGTTATTGGAGTTGATCTGGAAAGATATAATGCTTTTGTTGAATCCGACTCTTAATGAGACAGAAGCATGGGGTTCTGGTAGCGGCTGAGAGATATGGGGACGAGCAACTCCTTAATTATCATGGGACTGGAAGTCCTATAGGGAACTGGAAGTTCCCTACTGGAGCTCAGGCAGTTCGCCCCAAGATCCTAATTGGGACTGTGTCCATCCCATTGAGGATTGGTATTGCCACTGCTGCTAAGCTTGTGTTTTGGAAAAATTAAAGAGGTCCAAAGTTAAGCCTTTACATTATGCTAAATTAGCCACTATTTTACAGACACAAGCCAAGAGCCTGGTGGCCTTCCTGGAAAAGGTAAGGGGTGGGGGGCTCTCATTAAATATGGCTACCTTCCCTGATACCCCTCAAAGCTGAGACGATTCTAAAGGACACATTTGTCACATATTTGACCCCAAAGATTTGGAGGAAGCTGCATGCAAAAATGTGGCTGTTGGCCCGGAAGGGACCCTAGAGGAGCTCCTATGAGCTGCCAATTGGATATATTACAACCGAGATCAACAGAAGAATGGGGAACTCAAAAAGAGACTTATGAAAAAATCTGAGGCCTTAGTTGTGGCCTTATGTACAATGTCAAACCAGACTTCCCAAGGTACTGGCATCGAGTATCTTTTATGTGGCTGTTCAGAGCACTGGAAACGAAAATATGCTCAGAGTGGACAAGCAAAAGTGAAACCCCATAAGCCATGCCCCCTGTGTGGAGACAGTCACTGGAAATCTGAATGCCCTCGGGGACCTCAATCTGCCAAGGCTCAGATAACCAATGTCTCTGAAGGGACTGATGAGGCCCAGGGTTCTTTACGGTGGTTCCTCCTTAACCCCCAACCAACTACCTATTGGAAACCTAGAGCCTCTTGGAACTCTGGAAATGGAAGGAAAACCAGTTGATCTCCTTCCGGTTACTGGAGCCACCTTTTCTGTTCTTTCCACTCCAGGCCAACTGTCCGAACACAGTATGACAATTTGAGTCATTGGAAAACCTATGACAAAATTTTTCTCTCAGCCACATGGGTGTATATGGGGAGACTGGATTTTTTTCATATCCTTTTTTGATAATGCCAGAGAGCCCCACTCCCTTGCTGGGAAGGGGCATTATAACTGAATTGGGGACTGTAGTGCTACCAGCTCCAGGACCAATCAACAATTGCCTAAATTTACAGTAATCTGGATATCAAAGCTCAATCTTCCCTTGAGGTAAAACCAAATACTCCTCATGGAGATGTTCAGTGGAAACTGGATGACCAAAGGAGAAATCCCTTCCTATGGTGTGACCTCATCCCTAGGAGGCATTGCCGTTGGAATATTAATACTTGTTGGTCTACTCTTTTTGTACGTCATTTGTAGAAGCTGTTGCATATCCCAGAAACATAAGACGTCCAAGAAAATTTTGCTAGCCCAGATATTCCAAACACCCTGCCGTTATATCTGACCTTTGGATTGACCTCTGAACCTGCTCTGACTGCCATTCCCTTATCGTCGCCCCCCTTCAGCAGGAAGCAGTTAAGATCGGTCGTCATCCCAATTCTTAATGGCAGTTAGAGTCACATGTTCGGGGGGGGGGGATATGAAAGGAAAAGATAAGATTCAGTAGGCACGGAGGAAAAGGTTAGGACCTGAGGTCTCTGGGTGGGGAAAGCACATATTTTGGAAGAATGCTGGAGCATTCAGACCATAGTCCCTAATCAAACAAAGTCCCAGGCATGTAGTCCACGAACATTCACTTTCAAATGCCCCCTCTCTATAAAGAGCTTTCATACCATTCTTCCTTTCTGATTTTAAACTCTTAATAAACTTCTGCCTGCTGCTCATTTTGTGTCCACCTCTTCATTCTTTGAAGCAGTGAGACAATGAACCCTGGGTTTTGAGGGAAAAAATCCTGCAACGTCTTTATTTTAAAGGAACATGAAAGAAAATTATTGGAGTGTGTCTAATGATTTTTTTACCAGTGGGGAGAATAATTATTTATAAAGAGCCAAACTTGAAACAAGATATTTGACAAATTTGATATTTAAAATATGTTTAACATTGTTCAAATACTCAAAATTATTTCCGTATATTAAGCAATGTAACCAAAATTGGGTGAGGAAAGAAATATGGGAAAAAAATAAAGAAATATATTATGGTTTCTTTAATTTTTTTTCCATATGAATTTACTGCTTATAACTAAATTTACCACATGAATTTATTGCTTATAACTACATTTCCAACTAATTGTGAAGCTGACAAATTGTGTTAATTTGTTTTTTAAAGTTTATTTTAAGAGAGCAAGCAGGTGCGCCCGCGAGTGGGGGAGGGGCAGAGAGAGAGGGAGAGAGGTGACTGACTGAGCCACCCAGGCGCTCTGACAAATGATGTCAATACCTAGTCAGCCACTGCATATTTTCTGTAAATTAAATGTATTTTATTTTATTTTTTTTGAAACAAGCTACTAAATTTTATTTATTTATTTATTTTTTCAATATATGAAATTTATTGTCAAATTGGTTTCCATACAACACCCAGTGCTCATCCCAAAAGGCCAACAAATCAGGAGACTATAGATGCTGGAGAGGATGTGGAGAAACGGGAACCCTCTTGCACTGTTGGTGGGAATATATTTTATTTTTTAAAAGAAAACGCTGCCTTTGAATGGTGGTGGGAAGGGGATATGAAAATGGGGATGAGGAGACGGCTAATATTTGCAAATGTTACGTACCATTTTTGTGTGATAAATTTACGGGATCAATAATAGAATTTCACTACAATGAAGAGAGTTTCATAGAAGATATTTAAATTGACCAACATGATAAGTCTAGGAGGTATAAAGGCTGTATGATACTCTGATCTCTGCGCTACATTGTGTCCTGAACATTATGTTTTGAAAACAGTCATATTAACAAAGTACACACCAAAGAATACTGAACCCAAAGAGTTCATAATTAGTATTTCATAGAGGTCATTTCCATGTTTTAATGCAGGTTGGATACAGCCACAGATCCTCTCTCTAGAAATCTCACTGCATTGTCTCAGAGACTAAAAGCTGAGTCATTAGAATCTTTTCTGGTTTTCATCAGTACAGATGAATACCTTGTATTTCATAATTTCTATGTTTTTCTGATATTTTGTATTTCTTAGCAGAAATCTCCTTAAAAAAAGAAAAAGAAAAAGAAAAAAAAAAAAACCTATACTGCATTCCCTGGACTACTTAAGTTTCTGTTAAATCTTTGTCAATCAGCAATAAGGAATTTCATTGAAATCCGAGGAGAATTCAAAAATCTGTTCCCTACAACAGTTTTCTGTTCCTCAGGTAAAATGCTGATTGTCTTGCTCATCTGCAGGAAAGGAGAAAGAGTTGAGGGAGTTAAAAGGATTTTATGAGTTAAGACTGGGCTCCAACTTAAGCCAGGGGATTCTGTGGGTGGATACATTGGGGAGTCTAGATAATTAGAAATTGGGCGTAAAGATTTTTCTCTAGAAGTTCATAACAGACAAAAACCTGAAATGGCAGAGGTTATTTATCATTGACTCAATACACGGGAGAATTTGCACAATGTGGGCAACTACTGTCTATAGAATTTTTTTTCAGCTTTCTAGAGCAGTGTTTACCAACATTTTATAAATAAAAAGAAAAGGCCTACTTTCAGTATAATTTATGCACTCAGCATTTTTTTTTTTTTTTCCATAGGACCATTCAATCCGACATATGTCAGGGGCAATTAGCAATCTTCTGCTAACAGAGTACCTGCCCTACTTAGCAGGCATTTCTTGTTCCTCATTAACCAAATTATGCTCAGGTCATATATCATATCTCTGACAATAATGCCACTTTCATGCTTAATTGGTTAAATAAATGTGTAATTATGGGACTATGTTGAGATACTAGTGTAAATTATTGTAACCACGGCATTGGCCTGATGTAGATTGGGATGTTATTTGATCTACTGTAAGATTTAATAACACTAAAACTCAATGTAGCATTTGTTCAGTATCAAGATATCTCCAGATGTTAGTAACATTTTAGATAAAATGTGCAAAAACTTGGTGAACATTTTGAATATTTTATAAAATAAAGGCATAGTATTTTTCATGAAAAATATTTTCTCTGGTATTAAGTCCAGAAAAATAAACTGATAACTCTTTTCTAACTTGACATATGGTAATTAGTAGAATTTATATTTTGCTGTGGGATATTTACAGTAATGACTACATTCTCAGAATACTTTTGGATCAGAGCAAATACTGGCTCATTGAGAATCAAAATCATGTTAGAGGAAGAGAAAAGATATTAATAGTTGTCTTAAAAATTCTTGCTTAACTTTTTCTCTTCTAATTAACACTTTTCCCAATGAGTGCTAGCAAAATGAGACTTGACATAAATTACCAAAAAGTTCTTCAAACCTCCCTAAGATGAAAATAAATGACATATGGCAAAATGTTGACTTGGTAAACATTTAAATGTATTCATTTTTAAAATAAGGAACTTTTAAAATATTAGTTATCAAGTCTTTGCTAAATACCAGATGTATTATCAAGGATTAGATTTGGTTGCATTTTGCAATAAATACATGAATAAAATTTAAAAAATCCCAGTGGCTTGAACATATTGGAAGTATGTTTCCTATTCACCTGCAAACAACCTGGAGGTAAGTAGTCCAGGCCTGGTACAGAAGCTCCACAATTTCCAGGAACACAGGTTAATTCTCTTATCTCTCCTATCATTCTAGATTAAGGGATACAGGGAGGGAAACTTTTTCTTAAGGGAAATGTTTTAGGCTCTGCAGGCCATGTATGTCCATCGCAACTGATCAAATCTACTCTGCTTCAGTCGAAGAAAGTAACTTTGCCATTGTAACATGAACAGAGCTTTAATCAATACCTACTGGGATAGATATGACTGCATTCCAAGAAGACTATAGACAACAAAGGGTGGTGGGCTGGATTTTGCTCATGAGTCCTAGGTTAGCAAGCTCTTTTTCTAGAATGTGACTTTCATCGTCAAGGTAAACTAATGATCCAAGAGAGCTGTTAGAACTATAGACATAATGTTCAAGGTGGAAGCCAGAAGAACTCCAAATGGTAGAAGGGCAAATGAGACCAAACTTGATAGTTGATGCTAATAAGATGACCCAGGATGGGGACTGTTCATAACAGAAAGACCAAACCAGTGATCAGAGGGTTAGAACTTTGAGAGAGGGGATAATCCATCTGACCTCCAAGGAAAGGACAGGACTGGAGATTGAATTCAACCATATAGGCAATACTTCAATCAACCATGCCTATTTAATGTAACTCCAGTAAAAACTCTGGATGCTAAAGCTTGGATAAGCTTCCTTGCCTGGCAATATTCTGCATATTGTTACACACTAATGTGTCAGGAGGTTCATACATCTTGAGGACATGTTCTTTCAAAAGTCTAGCAGAACTAGTTCCATCACCCTTTGCTTTTCAATTTGGCTCAGTTACCACAATAACAGCAAGACTACATGGTCATCCAACAACTGTCATTTGCCTCTCATAAGTCAATTAAAAAAATAAAACCCTCATCTTCCTACCACCATGTCTAAAATCTACTTCTGTCTATATTCATAGCCTCTATATTCCTTTTTATTACAGAAGAAACATAAGAAGTCTTTCCTTTACTGAAAATAACAAAAGAGAAGAAAGAAAAATGAAATCTTCATCCCTCATAACTTGACAGGAACTTTGTTTGCAATAAGTGTATGTTACCTCTTTATTATAGTAATATTCCCCCAGCAGGCAAATATCCTCTACTATGTCCTATTAGACAAAATAAAACTAAATGAAATCCTTGAATTTCAAGCCAATATCCTACTCTACTTACTACTCCAATCTTCTGGGAGCTTTCTTAGTAAGTCCCCTTTACGTATTTACCTGGACTTGTTGGCTGCATTTCCTTCTTCCCACTTTACCGTGGTTTCCTTTTCTATCAATCCATCAGACTGCTCTTGGTAATATCATTGATCTCCATTATGCCAAAAGTAAAGGTAACTGTTCTTCTCTTCTATCTAAAATTTTATCAGCCCTTGACAGTATTGACCAAACCCTTATCTCTTGAATGAGATACCATATATTTCTTCTTTTTCTCTAATTTCAGGAATCTCTTTGTTTCGTTTCCATTGCTGTTGTCTCCTTTGTAAACTTATTCTGTGGCTGCGTGAGAAACCCCAGTAATTGTAATTGATTATTGTGAATATTATCTATTATCCTTATACTTTTTTTTTTAACTAGAGTTTCATCCTGGCCTCTAGCTTTGAAATCAATCCCAGTGCAGACTGATCACCAAATTTCAGCTGTGACTGAAATTCAGCTGTGACTGCGTGATTGTAGCTCTGACTCCTCCTGAACTTGAGCTTCATTCTAAGCTTCCTATTTATAATCCTTATTTGTGGGTCGAACAGATGTCTTAAACTTTACATATACTAAAACAGAGTTTTTAAGAACACCACACCTAAACCTTTCTTAAAGCCTTTTTTTTTTATCTTGGCTTTATTCATTTTAGGAATATCAGAATCACCCTACCAGTTGGCTAAATACACACTAAACCTCAGAGTTGTTCTGGACTCCTCTCTTTTCCTCCCTCTCACATTCAACCTATTATCAAGTTCTGTGGAAATAATGGACCAAATGTTGAACGTTTTCAGTAAGTTCTCCCTCATCTCCACTGCCACTACTATTGTCCAAGCTACTTTTATCCCCTGTCTTTGCACTAAAATAGAATCCCTGCTTCCGGTTGATCAGGGCTACAATCTATTCTCGTTTGTCCTTTAAAATATTAAATCAAATCAGATTAATTGTTTGATTAAAATCCACTCAACTGAAGCTAGTATAAATCACTGTTCCCTCTTAATGCCAGAGACAGAACTACATATCAGGTTCATGTTTACCTTTTTGATCATTTCATTTCTCTTTACCTAGCATACTAAAGTCACACTAGCCTTTCTATTTTCTGGACAACCCAAACCATTCCTTTTAGAGCCTTACAGTTGACAGATCTAAGATATTCTTCAGATCTTCTCATGCCTGGATCCTTAAGACCATCCCAGTCTCAGTTCAAATGTTAGCGCCCCTACGAGCCTATACTGACAAACCTATTTGAAGTAACACCACCTTGCTCCATCACTTTGTAATACATCATCTCTTTGTATTGCCTCCCTAACGATTACAGGTAACTAAGTTTGTTTTGCCTTTTTTTCCCCCTCTCTCTCTGAGGGAGATAAATGTTGATTGAAAATCAGTAGAGATCTTGCTAAAATGCAGATTCTGATTCAATAGGTCCAGGGTTGGAGTCTGAGAGTTTATATTTTTAACAAGCTCCCAGCTGAAATATATTTGTCTAGGGATTTCATATCTTCTGTGTGTGTGTGTGTGTGTGTGTGTGTGTGTGTGTCTTCAATAGAAGGTTGACATAGCTTATTAGTTAGGTTCTAGTTACATAATATAACTAGGTCAAGCATTGGGTTAAAATTGACTTGCAGGTTCATTTAGTCTAAACAGACAGACCATCTACAAAGCCCCCAGGAATGACTTCTAGAAGCTCAACTGAGAAGCATCTCAGAAGGGAGCTTATTGTGCTGACAAGATCAGGATGTTACTGAAGTACCACTATAGTTTGGCTCAAAAATCATGCGATTTTGGTATGACCTGCCAAGTAGGGAAGCCACTTCCACAGATTCTGGCAACACTGTTACGTTAAATACCTGGATAATAAATGGCTCATGCCCTATTTCTCTACCCACTATTTCCAGATCAAGACCTCGACAATTATATCAAAATTACACTCAGACTTCTACTGGCAAGGGAATCATAAAATAGGACTATTGGTTTTATAAACTCTGCAATAGCAAAAAGCATAGTAGGAGGAAGTCAAAATGAATAAGTGAGTTAATCCAACTCATCTGTCCAAAATAGCACCAGGCACTCATATTTCTGTCCCAGGGCTTTAAATAGTTTTCATTGAAAAATCTCTTACAATTTTTACTATGCTTCTATTTTTCTCCCTCTAGTTTCCATGACTCAAATGAGAACGTAATATCGGTTCAAGTAGGAAAAAAGTAATTGAGAAACAGTATACCTTAAGTACATCCTTTTCTTCCAACAACCTAGAGGTTTGGTATATTAAGATTAGAGAGATTTATTTCATAGGAGGATTACTTACTCCCCATGTGATTCCTGATGAAGGTGCCCAGATACACAAGTTTATCCACTAAAGTTTAAATGTCACAATAAGGAGTTAGGCAGCAGTCAGCCAGCAGTCGGCCGGCATAGCCGGCTCCCAGCCTGAGTCATCTGATTAACAAAAATGATCAGGTAAGGTCCAGGAGCCCATCATGAGTAACAAAGACACTCCTGTAACTTGAGAAATTCCAAGGTTTAGAGATTATCTTCTAGATTTGGGACACCATGAAGAACGCTCTTTGGGTAAAGTTAATTCTTCACCTCAGAGCTATGTTTTCTACAAAGTCCTTCCTGACTTCCTTTTCTTATTCCTTAGGGGAATTTGTCATGCCCTTCTCTGTGCTACCAAAGTATATTATATCATTCTCTTACAGTAGACAAACTCATACAAAACCAATAGTTTAATAGTTTCACGTTCTTGTCTCTGTCTCCCTTGCTAGATGGTGGCTTCCTAGAGAATAAGAACTAGTCCATTGTGATATTGGGATATTCTCAGAACTTCAAATGATACTTGTTAATAGGCAATTATAAATTACATCTTTATATACAAAAAGGATAGCATATTCTTTGGCTGCTAACCATACCAAAAATATATGTACAAAAAACGATTTATTTATTTTGAGAATTTAACATTGATATTTCCCATTTTACTGACAATGTTGATGAAATGAGATACGGGAATGGAAACTGGAAGAGAAAGTGAATGCCTCTGGTGGCCCATTCATGCCGGGACTACATGACCAGTTCACATTGTGAGGGAGGCCTTGAAGCTTCTAAAATGGATGTAAATCTCCTCCCCAAAACCCTGTAGGCATAGCATCTTCCTTTCAAAGCACAATTTGACCAGGGTAATTGACTTACTGGCAATGAGTTTTGATCCAAAATTTGAGTGAGCTCTTCTATAATTGACTTTAATATAGTTGTAAAACAGAAAGGTAAAAGCTTTCTTTCAAGAATACTTGCAAAAGTACTAATGCAGTAAATAGCACATTTGATGCTTCTATTAAAGCTCTTTGCTTAAATGGAAATTGACTATATAACTATGTTTTCACAGTCTGCGCTTTTTAACATTTGAGTAGTAACATGGATAATAAGATTCTGCATATTGAGGTTTTATGGAAATAGAACAATTTCAGTTCAAACACTAGAATTTCTATAAATGGGAATTTAATTACAATAAGATTATGCCAACAACTTTTATAGTTTTTGTGACTATAGCAAAAACAATCTCTACCTAATGTTATGAGAAAACTCAAATCTAAGTACAGATATCCAAAGGCAAGCTAAGAAAGTCTGATGCTTTAATCACTATAAAAGAGTTAAGACCTACATATAATATAAAATTAGAATTCATTCGTTATAATACATTTTAAATGCTGCTTTACATTTTTCTTGCTTTCAAGATTCCATATTATCTAAAACGGATCATTTGAAGTACAAAAGGTAAGAGCCAGTCTATGAACTAAACTGTGCTCCCCCCTTCATATTTTGAAGTTTTAACCCCCAATGTGACTATATGTGGAGATAGGACTTCTGGGTGGTAATTAAGGTTTACACAAAGTCATAAATATAAGTTATAATCTTACAGGATTGGAGACCTTGTAATAAGAGGAAGAGAGGTCTCTTTCTTTCTGTGTCTCTGTCTCTCTGTCTCTTTCTTTCTCTCTTGTCATGCTCCAAGGAAGGACCATGTGAGGTCACAGTGAGAAGACAGCTGTCTACAAGACAGGAAGAGGTGCTCATCAGTAATCATATTGTCTGGCATCTTGATCTTGGGTCTCAGTCTCCAAAATTGCGAGAAATAAACTCTTACTTCTTAAACCATCCTGTGTATGGTATTTTGTGATGCCTCCCATGCTGATTAAGACAGTAAGTCGTAAATATTTTTAAATGTATGTAACACAGACTATTATTCACATTGAACACAAAATGCTAATTACATAGCTTCTCATTTAAAAAGAAACATAATCATATTTTAAAGTACATAATACAATAGTAAACATATAATGCTTTTTTTTTATTCACTCATTTTTTTTTCTTTAGGTTTAGTTCTGATGTGGGGTTGTAAGGATTACTCAAAGATTAGAGTATGTAATATTGATATATTACTTGAGACAGCAGGAGGTCTTTAGGAACACTGTAATGTCACTGGGTATTAGAATGCGCCCATTTAAAAAAAAATGTTTACTTTTGAGAGAGCACACGTAGGGGAGGTGCAGAGAGAGAGGGGAACAGAGGATTCAAAGTGGGTTCTGCGCTGGCAGCACTGAGCCCGATGCGGGGCTGGAACTCGCAAACTGCAAGATTATGACCTGAGCTGACGTTGGACGCTCAACCAGCTGAGCCACCCAGGCACCCCTAGAATAGGCCCCTTTAATGCCAAGCAGACATGAGTTAAGAAAAAAATTAAGAAAGCATGGGAAGAAGACACTCATAGCAAGAAAATTTATCACTTTTTTTTTAATGTTTATTTTGAGAAAGAGATAGCGAGCACAGAGAGAGAGACAGACGGACAGACCGACAATCCCAAGAAGGTTCTGCAAATGCCAGTGCAGAGCTCGATGTGGGGCTGGAACCCTCGAACCGTGAGCTCCCGACTGGAGCCGATCCCGAGAGTCGGATGCTTAACCAACTTAGCCACACAGATGCCCCAGGGAGATGATTTATAAATGCATTACCTTATTGAATTCTTACAAATAATCTTACAAAAGTAGAATGGGATGGTTCAAAGCAGACTCAAGATTGCTTCTATTTATTAGATGTGTGACCTGCAGCAAACTAACCCTCTACCTCAGGTGCCTCACCTGTTGAATGAGAGTGATGATGTGAACCTACTCTTTATTTATCTTTATCTTACAGAAATTAAACGACACCCAATGTATCTATTGCTTTACGGCAGAGCACAGATTCCATATCAAACCCTTGGAATCCAAACTTTCAAATTTCTACTAACATAATTATTAGGGCTTATAGTTATTAGGTCGTTTATTTTTCTGTATAAGACCCAAGCTTTTTATAATTCACACTTAGAAGGGTGACCCATACACTCATCAGCATTCATATGTATTTCAGCAGGCTAGTTTAAGTTTGCCTTCTTGAAGTCTTGGCAATCGGAAAATAGTATCACTTGCATCGGTTTTGAGCAAGGAGGGAGATGTATAGAATGTGTATGGTGGCAACACAGAGGATGGTATGACAGATCAGGAGAATCCCGGGATGGTAGAGTGAGAGAAAAGGAAGAAAGAGGAAAGACACGGACGGCAACGTGTGAGAATGAAGAAGGACTATGGCAAAAAATTAGTGAGGTGGGTTTGGGAGCCAGACTTTCTTGGTCCAAATCCCTACTATTTACATTTGTGTTGAAAATTGCATGAGCTTGTATAGGCCAATTGTATAGCAACATGGAGACAACATATTAACCAAATTATAAAGACTAATTAAAAAAAAAAAAAAAAGCACAGTGGCCCCTGAGTGGCTCAGTCAGTTGAGTGCAGACTCTTGATTTCAGGTCAGGTCATGATCTCACAGTTCATGAGTTCAAGCCCTGCATAGGGCTGTGCGCGGAGAGCATAGAACCTGCTTGGAATTCTCTTTCTCTCCCTCTCTCTCTGCCCCTCCTGCTTGCTCTCTGTCCGTCTCTCTGAAAATGAATGAATAAACTTATTTTTTTATTTAAAAATGTTTATTATTTATTTGTTTTGAGAGAGAGTGAGTGAGTAGAGCAGGGGCAGAGAGAGGGAGAGAGAGAGAGAGAGAGAGAGAATCCCAAGCAGGCTCTTCAAGTCAGCATAGCATCCAATGTGGGGTTCAAACCCATAAACGATGAGATGCTCAACTGACTGAGCCACACAGGTGCCCTGGAATGAATAAACATTAAAATAAAATAAAATAAAATAAAATAAAATAGTAGTTAAATCAGTTCTAGTATCGTTGTGAAAAAAGTGTTTATTTTGCAAAAATATGTTGTTTGAATTGCGTCTCCCCAAAAGATACATTAAGTTCTTAAACCCCTGTGCTTATGAATGTGACCTTGTTTGGAAGTAGGGTCTTTGTAGATTTAATTAAGATAAAACACGGTCATTAGGGGGGCTTTTTATCTAATATGACTGCTCTGTTATCCTTCTACAAAGAGGGAAATTTGGACACGGAACACACAGGGAGAATAGCTTGTGAAAACAGGGGTAGAGGTTGGAGTAATCCGTCTATAAACCAAGGAATGCCATGTATCATCAGTCATCATCATTTGAAGCTAGAGGAAATGCACAAGACACATCCTCTCTTGGGGCCCTCAGGAATAACCAACGCTGCCAAAATGTTCAGCAAGTAATAGATTTCAGAACTGTGGAAGAATGCCTTTCGTTGTTTTAACCCTCTCAGTTTCAGATACTTTGTTAAAGAAGCCCTAGAAACTAACACAAAGAACTAAAGGTAATCACTGAATTCTGATAGGACTGACACTCTTTATTCTAAGACAAGATTTTATATGATTAATGCATTTTATATATTTCGAAGAATGGCAAGTTCTGGATAATGATACCTTAATTGCACATGCAAGTGAGAACTAGACTAAGTGGTAATATTTTATTTTTGTTGTCAACATGTTGATTGACTGTGTCTGGTGCGTGTACACAGAGGGCTCCAAAAATGAATGTATTCTTTCTTCGAATTAGACCAAAGATTCTGAGTTCTGACTCACTTTCCCATATTGGAAATTGGAAATTTAAGGTGGTCTTATGGGTAGGTAGTACCTAACGGTATATATGGTAATGTTTCTTCATCACCTGGGATGTTATTTGGAAGTGTGTGTGTGTGTGTGTGTGTGTGTGTGTGTTTAATGGAGGAATTCTTGTAAGTAAAAAAGACTGGCAGATATTTGACATAGGAGATTATGACCTTGAGCAAGTGAACTGTCTGTGATTCAGTTTTCTCTGTGTTAAAAATTGTACTAAGATGAGGATTTATTTCATAGGAATTTTGTAAGGTTACAAAGTGCTTAGAACACACCTTTATATATTAACTTTCTTCACCACTGTCATTGTCATTATCACACCATCTTCTGGATTGTATGATGCAAAGAATTTCTGATCCTGTGACTCAAATTCTCTGAGATCACACTGGTGATGTGCTTATTTTTGACAGGTGGACTGGAAGGAAATCAGTATTTGTTTCCAATCCACAGACGAGTAAAAAAATGACTGAGAAAAGAGAAGATTGGCTTTACCATTAATGAGCAGGAAGGTCTATATGATAGCTCATTCATTAATTCATTTACTCAAAAAATATGTATTCAGTACCTAGCTACATATCAGGCATTTTCTAACCTGAAAATGCATCTGTGAATGAAACAGATAAATAAAACTACTTTCATAAGGATTATAGTCACCTACACTAAGTATCATGTCAGTGATGTTGGTCTTCCTGTGGTTCAAAACCTAGTGGGGACAGAAAAGACAACCAAATGCATGATTCCTCACAAGCTGTAAATAGATGCAATAATTCTAATCACATGGTAGCTTTTTATAGAGTAAAGCATATTGGAGAGTCATCAAATTTCCTGTCAAAGGATTGAAAAGCATCTAGTTCAATTTCGTAATTACTTAAGCCAGAAGCTGAAGCCCAGAGAAATGGAACAAAGAGCTCTGGGCTCAAAGCTAGTCAATATCAAAACCAGAACTACTAAAGGCTTTTCTTGAGGCTCAGTTAACACTCTGGTCTCCTGGATGGGCAGCCACATGGCCACTTGTTAATGGTGGTGAGGGGCACCTGGGTGGCTCAGTCGGTTAAGCGGCTGACTTCGGCTCAGGTTATGATCTTGTGGCCCGTGAGTTCAAGTCCCGCGTCGGGCTCTGTGCTGACAGCTCAGAGCCTGGAGCCTGTTTCGGATTCTGTGTCTCCCTCTCTCTGACCCTCCCCCATTCATGCTCTCTCTCTGTCTCAAAAATAAATAAAAACGTTAAAAAAAAAATGGTGGTGAGCCAGCCACTATAATGACTAGTGTATTCTGTTAGACTAGATATGCCAAGTGTGTGTTCCTGGACTGATGCTAGGCAGGCTGTTCCTGTCACCCTAGAGAGGGTGATTTCAAAACCGTGATTCTAATTCAGTAAGTCTGTGGATCCACGTTTGTGAATCTTTCCACAGGAAGCTCTAGTTATCGTGAGTAGAGTACAAAACAGTGAAGGGTTTATGCCAGTAAAGCATCTTATTTTGAAGACTTTTTGTTTTTTTTCTGAACTGCAAGTTCTGTGTGTTTGTATTTGGGGCACTGAAAAATAATGGAAACTGTTCATGCCATTGATAAAATTTTGTGTAATGCAGAACACAAAATGTTAGTAATGGTTTTATAGAAGCTTCCTTCTGATGAAAGTATGGACTTTAGAACATTGTCCAGCTGAACTGTCCAGGAAATACTGATATCCAGCTTTCTTTAAAATGGCAAACTGGGTTCTTTGTACCACCAATATGTTCATGTACATGTATGTACATGTATTACAAAAGAAATGAAATGAGGTTATGAATGAAATGAGCAATTCTATATATATATATATATATATATATATATATATATAGTCACCACAATGGTCTAGATAAATAATTTTAACAAAAAGCATACAAAGACCAATCCAAAATCTAAGAAAGTGAAATTACATCTATAAAATATGGAAATATTCAATTTAAAAATATACATATGTGCTTAAAACCAAATGATTTATAGACTATGTCTTGCCCAATCATATCAACACATCTCTGTAGATATAAAGTCATTATGAAATCATTTGCATTAACAGAAAAGCATGTATACATATTCATATGTTGAAGTAGATCTCTCTTCTCCATTTACTGGAGATTGTGTGGCAGTCTGGGGTGTGTTAAAATATAAGTAAAGTGAAGAAAAAATTTTCGACCTAAAGATTCATACCATTGCCATCTTGCTTCAAAAACAGCTGTCCCAAGGAGCACCCAAACTTTTTTCAGAACTTATATTGTTTGGAAATACTGCCATAATTAATATTAAGAATACAGTGACTTCTGTTAAAATATAAGTTTTGCCCATAAAGCAAAAATTGGCAAGTATGAACCATTTTGCTGGTATTGCAAAAAGTTATAATAAATCATTTTGTACTGGTATAGAATGCTCATTCTCACCATAGAAACAAACAATGTCCACCAGCAAAACTTCTCCCAGTGAATTACACCTCAGTGCTCATTAGTGCAGCAACATCCCCAAAGGAAAATCAGACAAGCTGACTTTCAACAGTGTGAATTAGAGGACCTGAGCAGAGCAAGATGAATGAGGCCACCTCACTTTGGGTCTTATTAAACAATAGACATAGAGCCCAGTTAGAAGGAGGAACACAAAAACGTTTCTCCCCACAGGTTAAGAAATAAAAAGAATAATGATCATAATACTGAGAGGAAAAAAAGAAAGCAACCCGAAAGCCAATAATAAAGTTCATTAGAACGGCTTAGAAATAGGTTAGAAGTACTTTCAAAAAAAATGGATAGAAATTTGAAAGTCACAGATTTAATAAAAGGTGTAGGAAATTTTTGTGCTGATTGCACTTTTTATATTCTGAATACCTAGACTTTGTGGAAAAAGTGTTTCTTTTTACCTTTTCATTTGATCTTAGGAACCTGCACGTCTTAAACATATAATAGAGAAAAACGCATCACTTTGTTTTTCTCAGATGCATCAAAATTATCTAGAATCAACATATACCCTATGATTACTGCAGAACAAAGTTGTATTCTGTTTAATAATCTGATATCAGATTATCTGCAGAACACATTTACTACTTAGGGAATTTTATAAGCATTGGAGAAATGATGATGATAGAAGATGAAAAGCAGAAGGGATACCAATTGTATTCACTCTCACTCAACCAGCACATATTTACATAATTAGCTACGCAAAATAAAAACTATTTACATATTTCAAGAGAATTTATGATGGGGTCCTACTTTCACATAATTATGCATTTCTACATATATATGTCTAAGTGGAAGGTTTGGAGGTCAAAAAACATGTTTATTCATTAGAAAATAGTTTCTATTCATCATGAAATAAAAGATAATGTGAAAATTATAATTATACTTTGGATTTTAAAGGCAAACACTAATGTTATTTTAACACTTCACATATGATCTTGAATCTGATTCCTTTCCTTTGTATTTGAACCCAGAGTTGATAAGTTAAGCGCATTTAGGGTCTTGATGTTAGGGTTTACATTTTCACAAGTTTTACCATGCCTAGTTATTTCTATCTTTGTCTAAATTATGATACATCTATGAACACCAAAAGCAAAAGAAACCTTGATTTTAAAAGTACACAGAATGAGGAAACATTGTATCTATTTATTTAAAAACCTTAGAAATGGGGTACATCTAAGACTTTTTTATTCAGCAGCTCAAGAAAGTCATGGTTCCCGATGGGCTCATGTGTGATGTTCTTGACGCTTCCCACAGAGCCGCAAGATGGCTGCAGCACTTTCTAACAAACACACCTTTAAAAAAAAAAAAAAAAGCCCAAGTCCAGGAAAAAGGAATGCTTGTACCTCATTTTCAGTTTCCCATAAGTCCTTCAGAAGATTTTCATCACATCTCACGCATTTATTTGGGTCACACGGCCATGTGTAAACTATTATTTGTCATAGAGAATGAGAACACCACTGCTGACTCCTATCGAACAAGATTCTCCCTTTATGGCTGCCCCTGTTCTCCGAAAGACATAACTTTGGTTCTGATAAAAGTGAGCGAGGTCGATTATTAGAGAAATGATACTTAGGTCTATGATTGCTGGGATTATCAACTTCATTTTTCAATGGACTTTTTTTGAGGCAATAAAACTATACTATAGTATAGTTTATAGCTAGTGTAAAGCTACACTATATATAGTATAGCATAGCAAAGTATACTACAAATTCAAGTAATCACATAAACAAACATGGACCGAGAAGTTAATCCTGTGACATTAAAAAATTTGGCTGGCAGAAAGCATCACCTCATATTAGTCTGAAATTTTGCACAGCTGATGCATACAAGTTTGAACTTCATTTATTGCAGTGAGTGAAAAAGTGTGTGTTACATCAGGACGCCCGGGTGTCTCGGTGGGTTAAACGTCGCTTTTGATTTAGGCTCAGGTCATGATGTAATGGTTTCGGGGTTGGAGCCCTGTGATGAGCTCCACGCTGACAATGCAGGGCCTGCTTGGGATTCTCTGTCTCTCCTTTCCTGTCTGCCTTTCCCTGGCTTGCATGCATGGGCTCTCTCTCTCTCTCTCTCTCTCTGTCTCAAAATAAATGAAAACTTATTTTTAAAAAGTGTGTATTACATAAAACAATCATAAATGAAAAATCTATCATAGCAGTACTTATGATGTCTTAAAACTCTTTATGTTATTGAAATATGTTTTCAAAATTAAAAAAAAAAGATAGGCCAATGGTCAACCAAATGATCTCAAGCCAATTTCTCTGAATAAATACAGTATTGAAGTGGGGAGTGTACAAATGCTGTAGCCTTTCTGTTTGTTCTTTGCTCATAGTTATTTATTCGCCTAACAAATTGATCACTATGGGTGGGGTTTAGAATGGGATTACAGGTGTGGCCTCTGCTCTTATAGTCCTTACAGTCTATTAGGGGAGATAGACAAGTACACAATCTGCATAGAACAAATTATGATGAGTGTTACCAGGGGGAATATGGAGTGTGCCGTGAACACCCATGGTGGAAGCCACTTGTCTGTAGGGAGTTAGGGAAGGTTTCACAGAGGAAACATGCTTTAGGATTGACGTGCTGGGTGAATGGGGAAGAGAAAGAACTTTCTGAACATCTGGAGCAGCACCAGCAGTATTCTGGAGGCAGAAAAGAACGTGGCTGTTTTTTCATGGAAATTCAGTATGGCTGGACACTAAGGTTTTGAGAGGAGGACGTGGGAATACACCTAAGAATACAATCTGAACTCAGATGCTCAAGGAGGTTTTAGAGCTCCTAAAAGAGTTTGGACTTTATTTTAAAGAGAATGGGACATCCTCTGGTGGTTTTAGTGAGGGAAATGGCATAAACAAATCTGTGTCATAGACATATTTCTCTGTGTGAGGGCAGTGTTAGGGTATACAATACGGGAGGTGAGGTTGGAAGGCTGTTTTAATAACCCAGCAAGACGTCATGGTGTTCTGAACAAGGCCACAGGCAGGAGACTATGGACGTGAACGTATGGCAGAAAGTGTTAGGTGCCAATATCCAAAGACTTTAGAGGATAAATAGACATAAGAAGTGGAGAAAAATGGAGAGTTAAGGGTAACTCTTTGTTGCATGGTTTGGGTTACTGGTTGGATGTTGTTGTTAATCATAATATATGGGACTCAGGAGAACTTTGTTGAGCATAACTCTTTCTCATTTTTTCAGCATGTTAAGTTTATGGTATTTAAATGATTTCAAGATGTACTTTTCCTTAACTTGTTGAATGGAAGTACTCAGAGCCCAAGAGAGAGGTCAGGACTAAAGATTCATTTGTTAGCCACCCGGTATGGATATATTTGGACACAAAAGAATTAGATGATATTGTGCAGGGAGGATGTGTGGTGCGATGCAAAAGATAAATGAATGCAAGATAGAATTCTGAAGAACATCAAGTGTTCCTGCACTAAAGAAGAACAAAACAAAAATGATTTTTGCCTACTGCAGTAGCATTTGATGTTCTTCAGAATTCTATCTTGCATTCATTTATCTTTCAACCCGAGCG